>NC_090028.1:12370233-12597733 GCF_037176765.1 Anolis sagrei | reverse complement strand
TATATGTACATACAATATATTATAATTATTAGCATAGCCCAGTATTAGCATTATATGTTACTATATTGTACTATCCCACTTGACTGCAATATTATTAGTAATATTACATGTAATATAAAATATGTAATTATTATTTTACTATATTATTTATTATGTATTTATTTATTTACTTCATTTATATGCTGCCCTTCTCACCCCGAAGGGGACTCAGAGCAGCTTACAAGGTATATATTACATACAATATATTATATTATTGGCATAGTACAATATCAGCATTAAACATTGCTATATTGCAACATACCACTATTTTGTAATATTATTAGTAATATTACATGGAATATAAATATAAAATTATAGTATCATATTATTATATTGCATTATATTGTATTACAATATTTTCATTATATTGTATTACAATATAATGATGAATATTATATGTACATACAATATATTATAAGTATTAGCATAGCACAATATTAGCATTATATATTACTATATTGTACTATCCCACTATATTGCAATATTATTAGTAATATTACATGGAATATGAAATATATGATTATTATATTATTATATCATATTATTAGTATTACAGTATGATGATGAATGTTATATGTACATACAATATATTATAATTATTAACATAGCACAATATTAGCATTATATATTCCTATATCGTACCATACCACTATACTGCAATAATATTAGTAATATTCAATGTAATATAAAATATATAATTATTATATAAGTATACTGTATCATTAGTATTATATTGTATTGCAATATTATGATGAATATTATATGCACATACAATATATTATAATTATTAGCATAGCACAATATTAGCATTATATATTGCTAGATTGTACTATACTGCTATACTGCAATATTATTAGTAATATTCATGTAGTATATAATATACAATTATTATATTGTATTATTAGTATTATATTGAATTATAATATTATGATGAATATTATATGTACATACAATATATTATAATTATTAGCATAGCACAGTATTAGCATTATATATTACTGTATTGTACTCTACCACTGTACTGAGATATTATTAGTAATATTACATGTAGTATATAATATACAATTATTATATTGTATTATAATTGTTTTCTTCCCCTGTCAGCAGGAAGAGAATCGGCCACAAAGATAGTAAAACACTAGAGAAATAGAAAGGAGGAAACAATGAAAATGAACAAAATATGGCTATCAGTATTAAAAAAACTCTAAAATCAGAACACTAAATAAAGAGCAAGACTCAAAAAGCAGGGGGATTCCAGACCAGAATCAGGGCCAGCTAACACCTCCCAACAAAGGATTCCCCCAGGCAGCAATGAGCCAGGCTTTGAAGCTGCAAGGCCATTAAATGCTAATCAAGGTGGCAAATTGCAACATTCATATGTACCTCTAGCAGTCAAGTGTTCTTTCCCCTACCCTGGATATTACACAAATATGTAACCCTCACTTGCTCAGTTTCCCAACAGTCCCCTCAAGCTCTGAAGATGCCTGCCATAGATGTGGGTGAAACATCAGAAGAGAATGCTTCTGGAACATGGCCAGATAGCCTGGAAAACTCACAGCAACCCAGTGATTCCGGCCAGAAAAGCTTTCAACTACACATGTGTAGAATTGGTTGAGACTCCTTCCTTTCATCTCTCTTCCTCTTTCTCCTTCCTTTCCTTTCATCTTTCCTTTTTTCTCTCTTTCCTCCCTCCCTCCATTTCCTCCCACCCTTTCATCCTTCCCTCCTTCCTTCCTTTTGTCTTTCCTTCCTTCTCTCTTTTCTTTATCCTTCCCCTCCTTCCTTCCTTCTCTCTTTCCTTTATCCTTCCTTCCATCCTTCCCATCTTCCCTTTCATCCTTCCTTCTTTCTATCTTCCCTCCTTTCCTCTCTCCCTCTTTCTCCTTCCATCCTTCTCTTCCTCCCTTTCTTTCTTCCTTCTCTCTTTAATCTTTCCTTCCTTCCATCCTTCGCTTCCACCCTTCCATCCTTCCCTTTTGTCTTTCCTTCCTTTCCTCTATCCTCCCTCCTTTCCTCTCTGTCTCTTTCTCATTCCATCCTACTCTTCCTCCCTTTCTTTTTTACTTCCCTCTTTCCTTTATCCTTCCCTTCCTTCCTTCTATCCTTTCCTTTTGTCCTTCCTTCCTTCCCTCTATCCTCTCTCCCTCTTTCTCATTCCATCCTTCTCTTCCTCCCTTTCCTTTTTCTGTCTCTCTTTGCTTTATCCTTCCCTTCCTTCCTCCCTTCCATCCTTTCTTTCCACGCTTTTATCCTTCCTTCCCTTTTGTCATTCCTTCCTTCCCTCTATCCTTCCTCCTTCCCTCTCCCCCTCTTTCTCATTCCATTCTTCTTTTCCTCCCTTTCTTTCTTCTTTCTCTTTCCTTTATCCTTCCTTTCCTTCCATCCTTCCCTTCTACCCTTTCATACTTCCTCCCCTTTTGTCATTCCTTCCTTCCCTCTATCCTTCCTTTCCTCTCTCCTTCTTTCTCATTCCATCCTTCTCTTCCTCCCTTTCTTTCTTCCTTCTCTCTTTCCTTTACCCTTCCTTCCTTCCATCCTTCCCTTCCACCTTTTCATCCTTCCTTCCCTTTTGTCTTTCCTTCGTCCATTCCCTCTCACCTTTTTTTCTCCTTCTATCTTTCCCTTCCTCCCTTTCATCCTTTCTTCCTTCCCTCTTTCTTTTCTCTTTCCCTTCCTTCCTTCCTTCCTTCCTTCCTTCCTTCCTTCCTTCCTTCCTTCCATCTCCAGGCAGCCAGTCCTTCTAGCAGGGAGTCTTACATGTGGCCCTCAAGTCAGAAAGTTTGCCCTGCCTATTGAAAAAATAGAGCAAAATATGCTGCAGAATGATGTCCCTCCTGCAAAAACAAAGTTTTGGCAGTTTAATAAACTTTCCCCATGTTTTTTTTAATTGATGGACCCAATTAGGAAATGACACCTATAACCCAGGAACAAAAATGGTGTTACAGGGTGTAATAATAACATAATAATAACTCAGGAGGAAAGGTTTGCTTTCACTCTGCTTTTTTTCCCCTCTTTGGTACATTCTGCTTCAGGCATAAGAAAACTTGGGACCTTCAGGTGTTTTGGATTTCAACTCCCACCATTCCTTACAGTCTTGGGTCCCTCCTTCCTATCTATCTATCTATCTATCTATCTATCTATCTATTCCTTCCTTCTTTCCTTCCTCGTTTCTTTTCCTTCCTTCCCTTCTTCCTTCCTTCCTTCCTATCTATCTATCCATCTATCTTTCCTTCCTTTCTTTCCTTTTTTCCTTCCTACTTTCTTTCCTTCCTTGCTCCCTTCCTTCCTTATTTCTTTTCCTTCCTTCCTCCTTCCTTTTTTCCTTCTTTATTTCAGTCCTATCCTTTCTTCCTTCTTTATTTCCTTCCTTCTTTCTTTCCTTCCTTCCTTCCCTTTTTCCTTCCTTCCTTCTTTATTTCATTCCTTCCTTTCTCCCTTCTTTATTTCTTTCCTTCCTTCTTTCTTTTCCTTCTTTCCTTCCTTTTTTCCCTTTCTTCCTTGTTTATTTCCTTCCTTACTTACTTCCTTATTTCTTTCCTTCCTTACTTCTTCCTTCCTTCCTTCTTTCTTTCTTTCCTTCTTTCTTTCTTTCTTTTCCTTCTTTCCTTCCTTTTTCCCTTTCTTCCTTGTATATTTCCTTCCTTCCTTCCTTCTTTCCTTCCTTCCTTCTTTTCCTTCCTTCCCTTTTCTCTTCCTTTCTTAGTTCTTTATTTCCTTCCTCCCTTACTTCCTTCTTTATTTCTTTCCTTTCTTCTTTCTTCCTTTTCCTTCCTTTTTCCTTCTTTATTTCCTTTCTCCCTTACTTCCTTCTTTATTTCCTTCCTTCTTCCTTCCTTCCTTTCCTTCCTTCCTTCCTTCTTCTTTTGTTTCATTCCTTCCTTTCTCCCTTCTTTATTTCTTTCCTTCCTTCTTTCTTTCTTTTCCTTCTTTCCTTGCTTTTTCCCTTTCTTCCTTGTTTATTTCCTTTCTTCCCTTTTTCCTTCCTTTCTTAGTTCTTTATTTCCTTCCTCCGTTTCTTCCTTCTTTATTTCTTTCCTTTCTTCTTTCTTTTCCTTCCTTCCTTTTTTCCTTTCTTCTTTCTTTATTTCCTTCCTCCCTTTCTTCTTTCTTTCTTTCTTTCTTTTCCTTCCTTCCTTTTTTCCCTTTCTTCCTTCTTTATTTCCTTTCCCCTTCCTTTTTTCCTTGCCTCTTTCTTTCTTTCCTTCCCTCCTTCTTTACTCCCTCCCTCCCTCCTTTCCATCCTAACTTCCTTCTGCTTCAGCGGCTGAGGGGCAAAAGGAAGTGGCCTGAGGCTGTTAGGAATGGTGGGAGTTGTAGTCCAAAACACCCGGAGGGCCCAAGTTGGCCCAGGCCTGTCTTATCTGCAGCTTAAGGAGGGCATGCGAGTCAATCTCTGCAGAGAGCGTCGGGAGAACCTTTTTCGCGGCTTGGAAACAAAACAAGCCCAGGAAGAAAAGGCTGGAGTGGTTCTCTTCTTCCTCTGCTCTGTTTACCTCTCGCGCGCCTTCGAACTCACCCTGTGTTTACAAACAACAACAACAACAACGACCCCCCCCCCCCCCCCCCCGCTGTCTTTGCGCCAGAAGAATGTCCCCCTTGGAGCTGAATCCTACATCTCTCTTTCAGCAAAAAGATCTATATTGAGAGGTATTCAAGCTTCGCAGGCGGGTGGCGGATCTTCTCTCTTTCAGGATCCGGCCCTTCTTCTTCTGCTCTGTATCATTCCCAAATGCATTCCTGAGGGGGCGGAAGGAAGGAAGGAAGGAAGGAAGGAAGGAAGGAAGGAAGGAAGGAAGGAAGGAAGGAAGGAAGGAAGGAAGCAGCCCTAGTTTGCGGGGAGGAAGAGCTCGCCAAGGCGAGGCTGGGGTTTCCTCGAGAGGCAGTTCCCCGGGACTTGGAAGGGGCCCGCGGGTTCCTGAGACCCAATGGTCAATCTCTATATTTAGATGATTGTGTATATTATCCCGTAACATTGTCTTTTGCAACGTTATTTCGCGAGGATGAAGCGCCGGGAAGGGAACCCGACGGAGAGGCGGGAAAGGGTGCGGGATCAAAGGGACCGCGGCATTAAGGGAAGGAAGGAAAGGAGGAAGGAATGAATGAAAGAAAGAAAGAAAGAAAGAAGGAAAGGAGGAAAGAAAGAAAGTAGGAAGGAAGGAAGGCACGAAAGACGGAAAGGAAACAGAAAGGAAGGAAAGAAAGAAAGAAGGCAACAAGGAAGGAAAGAAAGAAGGAAGGAAGGCAAGAAAGACGGAAAAGAAACAGAAAGGAAAGAAAGAAAAAAGAAGGAAGGAAGGAAGAAGGCAGGCAGGCAAGAAGGGAGGAAAGGAGGAAAGAAAGAAAGAAGAAAGGAAGGAAGGCATGAAAGACGGAAAGTAAACAGAAAGGAAGGAAAGAAAGAAAGAAGGAAGGAAGGCAACAAGGAACAAATGAATGAAAGAAGGAAGGAAGGAAGGAAGAAAGGAAGGAAGGAAGGAAGAAGGCAGGCAGGCAAGAAAGAAGGAAAGGAAGCAGAAAGGAAGGAAAGAATGAAAGAAAAAAGGAAGGAAAGAATGAATGAAAGAAAGAAAGATGGAGCGACCTTCCTTCCTTCGGCGACCTTCCTTCTTCTCGCCCGATTTCTTTGGCCAGCCTTTCCTCCCTTCCTCTCTTTCCTTCCCATCCTCCTCTCCTTCTCATCCTTCTTCTCCTCCACCCTTTCCTTTCTTCTTCCTTCCCTCCTCTTCCACCACCTCTTCTTTCCTTCCTTTCCATCCTTCTCTCTCTTCCTACCTTCCTCTTTTCTCTCTCCACCTCTTCTTTTCTTCATTTCCTCCCTGGCTCCCTTCTTCTATGACTTTTCTCCTATTCCTCTTCTTTCCTTCTCTCCTCCCCTCTTCTTTCATTCCTTGTTTCCCCCTTCATCCCTTCCTCCTTTTCTTCCCTTTTCCCTCACCCCTCTTTTCCTTTCCTTTTTTCCTTTCCTTTCCCTCTTCGTACCTTTCTTTTTTCTGTCTCCACCTCTTCCTTTCACTTCCTCCTTGCCTTCTTCTTTGACTTTTCTCCTATTCCTCTTCTTCTCTCCTTCCCTTCTTGTTTCCTTCCCTCCTTCTCTTCCCTCTCTTCCTTCATTCCTTCTTTCCCTCTTCTTCCCTTCTTCCTTTTCGTCCTTCTCTCCCTAACCCCCTCCTTTCCTTTCCATTCCTTTCATTCCCTTCCCTGTCTTTCCTTCTCTCTCTCTTCCTTCCCTTCTTCTCTTCCTTACTTCCCTTCCCTCTCTTTGCTTCTCTCTCTGTCCCCCTTCCCTTCTTTCCTTCCCTCATTTCTTTCTCGCTGTTCCTCTTCTCTCACACACTGTTCTCCCTTCCCTTCCTTCACTTCCCTTCTCTCTTTCCTTCCCTCTCTCACTGTCTTCCTTTCCCTTCCATCTCCTTCCCTTCTCTCTTTCCTTCACTCTCTCTCTGTCCTTCCTTCCTTCCCTCCTTCCCTTCCCTATTCCCTTCTCTCTCTCTCTCTGTCCTCCCTTCCCTTCCCTTCCTTCCTTCCCTCCTTCCCTTCCCTCACTTTCCTCTTCTCTCTCTCTCTCTCTCTCTCACTGTCTTCCCTTCCCTTCAATTTCTCTGTCATCCCTTTCGTTCCTTCTCCTTCCCTTCCCTCTTTCCTTCTCTTTCTCTCACTGTCCTCCCTTCCCTTCCCTCTTTCCTTCAATTTCTCTGTCATCCCTTTCGTTCCTTCTCCTTCCCTTCCCTTCTCTCTCTCTCTTCCCTTCTCTCTCTCTCACTGTCCTCCCTTCCCTTCCCTCTTTCCTTCAATTTCTCTGTCATCCCTTTCATTCCTTCTCCTTCCCTTCCCTCTTCCCTTCTCTCTCTCTCACTGTCCTCCCTTCCCTTCCCCCTCCTTCCCTCCCCTGTTTCGTTCACTCTCTGTGTCCCCCCTTCCATTCTTTCCTTCCATTCCCACTCTTTCCTCTTCTCTCTCTCTCTGTCCTCCCTTCCCTTATTCCTTTACTCTCTCTCTCTCTGTCCGCCTTCCCTTCCCTCTTCCCTTCCATTCTTTTCTTCCCTCCTTCCCTTCCCTCTCTTTCCTCTTCTCTCTCTCACTGTCCTCCCCCTTTCCTTCAATCTCTCTGTCATTCCTTCCCTTCCTTCTCCTTCGCTTCCCTTCCCTCTTTTCTTCTCTTTCTCACTGTCCTCCCTTCCCTTCCCCCTCCTTCCCTTCCCTCTTTCCTTCACTCTCTCTTTCTGTCCTCCCTTCCCTTATTTTCTTCCCTCCTACCCTTCTATCTCTTTCCTCTTCTCTCTCTCTCTCTCTCACTATCCTCCCTTCCTTTCCTTCTCCTTCCCTTTCCTCTTTCCTTCACTCTCTCTTTCTGTCTTCCTTTTCCTTCTTTCCTTCCCTCCTTCCCTTCTATCTATTTCTTCTTCTCTCTCACTGAATTCAAAGTGGGAATTCAAAGCTGGAAAAGTCCACCCATGGTGGTGCCACCTCATCTCCACAGAATGAGTGGCTGGTAAAAAGTTAAAAAGAAGGTGTTATTTTTCCTGTTCGGGTCTTGGAATATTGAATCTGGGAGCGGGGTGAGCTTCCGTTGTTAGCCCCAGCTTCTGCCAAGCTAGCAGTTCAAAAACATGTAAATGTGAGTAGATCAATAGGTATCGCTCCAGTGAGAAGGTAACGGCACTCCATGTAGTCATGCTGGCCACATGACCTTGGAGGTGTCTATGGACAATGCAGGCTCTTTGGTCAGACACAACTAGACTCAATTTGGGTCTAATTTGGGGTTTTTTTTAGCACCCACTCCATTTTCATCAGGTGAGGAGAATGAGGAAGGGTGTGAATAAGATCCCTGTGAAATCTATGCAACAGTAAAAGGGGAAATGAGATTCCAAATAAATAATTCTGTAGTTAAGAATTTTTTTCTTTCAAAACAAAAAAGCTACAGATGATATTAAGCTTTTTTCCCCTTAATTTGTACTTTTATCAGGCAGGACTTGGTCTCAAAAGTTTGCTTTCATTTCTCCTGCAGCCTATCCAAAAAAGGTTTTCTGGGATGAATTGTGGAGAGGTGCAAATCAGAGAATCATGCTCTGCACAATGCAATGTATAAATATGTAGGAAGGAGCAACAAATCCCGAGCAGAGCTGAGGCCTGAAAATAAATCAGGCAAACCAAGACTTTCAGCCTCCGAGGGTTGGAGAGAGGGATGGTTCTTTCCAAGTCAGCAAGCCTAGGTGTGATGTGGCATGGATCTCCTCCATGCAATGGCAAACATCTCAGGAGCCCACTTGGGAACAAAGGAACAACGGCATTAGGAAAGGGAAGGAAGAAAAGATGGAAAGAAAGAAGGAAGGAAGGAAGGAAGGAAGGAAGGAAGGAAGGAAGGAAGGGAAAAAGGAAAGGAAGAAAGAAAGAGAAAGAAAGAAAATCAGCAAGGAAGGAAAAGAAGGAAGGGAAGGAAGGAAGGCAGGAAAGAGGGAGGAAAGGAAGGAAGAAAAGAAGAAAAGAAAAAAGGAAGGAAGGAAGGAAGGAAGAAAAAAGGAAGGAAGGAAGGGAAGAAAGAAAGAAAATCAGCAAGGAAGGAAAAGAAGGAAGGGAAGGAAGGAAGGCAGGAAAGAGGGAGGAAAGGAAGGAAGAAAAGAAGGAAAGAAAGAAAGAAAAAAGGAAGGAAGGGAAGAAAGGAAGAAAGAAAGAAAGAAAAAGGAAGGAAGGAGAGGAAGAAAGAAAGAAAGAAAGAAAGAAAGAAAGAAAGAAAGAAAATCAGCAAGGAAGGAAAAGAAGGAAGGGAAGGAAGGAAGGCAGGAAAGAGGGAGGAAAGGAAGAAAGAAAAGAAGGAAAGAAAGAAAAAAGGAAGGAAGGGAAGAAAGGAAGAAAGAAAAAAGGAAGGAAGGAAGGGAAGAAAGAAAGAAAAGAAGCAATGAAAGGAAGAAGGAAGGAAGGAAGAAGAGAAAGAAGGAAGGAAGGCAGGAAAGAGGGAGGAAAGGAAGGAAAGAAGAAAAGAAAGAAGGAAAAAAGAAAGGAAAAAAGGAAGGAAAAAGGAAGGAAGGGAAGAAAGAAAGAAAAAGAAAGAAAAGGAGGGAGGAAGAAAAGAAAGAAGAATGGAAGAAAAGAAAGAAGGAGGGGAAAGAAAGAAATTAAAGAAGGAAGGAAGGAAGGAAGGAAGGAAGGAAGGAAGGAAGGAAGGAAGCCACTGAATGAAGAGATGCAAGGAATACTCAAGCCCAAAGCTCTAGCCAAAAACATATGTGCATTGGGTTGCTGTGAGTTTTCCGGGCTATATGCCCATGTAATAGAAGCATTTTCTTCTGACATATCACCCACATTGATGGCAGGCATCCTCAGAGGTTGTGAGGTATATGTGCATTATTCTAAGAATGTTTGGGGAAGTTCTTTTTCTTTTCTTTTTTGGTACTTAAAAAAATGGAATGCATCAGCTGCAATGCCAAACTGTCAGTTACATATGCCCTGGCCAAACTGCATACTATTTCCCTGTTATATGTGCCTCGAACGTCTATGTGTCAGAGCGCAGCTATTCCAGAAAAGCAATGTGAAGGAGTGCAGTGGTGGTGGTGATGGATTTGCACGCTCCTGCCTGAAACAGAAACCTCTCCTTCTCCCAGCATCCAGAAGCACAGCCTTCAAGGTTTTGGGTTACAGACTGCTGCCTCTTTTTGCAGACCTACTCACAAGAACAGGAAGATAAGTCGCCATCCCCCCCTGTGACCCACAAATGAAGGGGGCTGAATAATACTATAGCTGTGTTTTGACTCATCGGTCCCTGTTTATTTGGAAGGTGGGAAGTAATTTGACTTGAAAAACATTGACCTGCATTCTTACTTGTTCTTTGAGTGAGAATACTATTTCTTTTAGATTTCCCACCAGGTTAGGAATCAAAATTTGAACAGAAGGCAATCCCCGTGTTCACAAACCTGGAAGGAAGGTGCTGTTCTGACTCCAATATATGATCTATGCCAGTGTTTCTCAACCTTCCTAATGCCGCGGACCCTTAATACAGTTTCTCATGCTGTGCTGATCCCCAACCATAATGTTATTTTAGTTGCTACTGCATAAGTGTAATTTTGCTACTGTTATGAATCGGCATGTAAATATCCAATATGCAGGATGTTCAAGAGAGATACTGACAAGCTGGAATATGTCCAGAGGAGGGCGACTAAAATGATCAAAGGTCTGGAGAACAAGCCCTATGAGGAGCGGCTTAAGGAGCTGGGCATGTTAAGCCTGAAGAAGAGAAAGCTGAGAGGAGATATGTTAGTTTGTGGGATTCGTTTATGGGATTAACATAAGTCAAAAACCATTGGACGAATTGTCACCAAATTTGGACACAATACACCTATCAGGCCAACGAGTGACCATCACACATAAAAATACTAAAATGCACAGCAGCAACGCGTGGCAGGGGATGGCTAGTCTATCTATAGAAATAAAAATGTAATATTAGTTTGTGGGATTAACATAACTCAAAAACCATTGGACAAATTGTCACCAAATTTGGAAACAATACACCTATCAGGCCAACGAGTGACCAGAGAGAGAGATGGGCCAAAACTAACAAAATGAAGTTCAACAGTGACAAATGCAAGATACTCCACTTTGGCAGGAAAAACGAAATGCAAAGATACAGAATGGGGGACAATGCCTGGCTCGAGAGCAGTACGTGTGAAAAAGATCTTGGAGTCCTCGTGGACAACAAGTTAAACATGAGCCAACAATGTGATGTGGTGGCAAAAAAAGCCAATGGGATTTTGGCCTGCATCAATAGGAGCATAGTGTCTAGATCTAGGGAAGTCATGCTACCCCTCTATTCTGCTTTGGTTAGACCACACCTGGAATATTGTGTCCAATTCTGGGCATCACAATTGAAGAGAGATATTGACAAGCTGGAATGTGTCCAGAGGAGGCCGACTAAAATGATCAAGGGTCTGGAGAACAAGCCCTATGAGGAGCGGCTTAAGGAGCTGGGCATGTTTAGCCTGAAGATGAGAAGGCTGAGAGGAGACATGATAGCCATGTATAAATGTGTGAGAGGAAGCCACAGGGAGGAGGGAGCAAGCTTGTTTTCAGCTTCCTTGGAGACTAGGATGCGGAACAATGGCTTCAAACTACAAGAGAGGAGATTCCATCTGAACATGAGGAAGAACTTCCTGACTGTGAGAGCCGTTCAGCAGTGGAACTCTCTGCCCCAGAGTGTGGTGGAGGCTCCTTCTTTGGAAGCTTTTAAACAGAGGCTGGATGGCCATCTGTCAGGGGTGATTTGAATGCAATATTCCTGCTTCTTGGCAGAATGGGGTTGGACTGGATGGCCCATGAGGTCTCTTCCAACTCTTTGATTCTATGATTCTATGTATTTTCATTCACTGGATGAATGAAAATTCGGCACAAATACCCGATACACCCAAATTTGAATACTGGTGGGGTTGGGGGGATTGATTTTATTATTTGGGAGTTGTAATTGCTAGGATTTATAGTTCACCTGCAATCAAAGAGCATTCTGAACTCCACCAGCAATGAAACTGAACCAATGCTTGGCACACAGAGCTCTCACAATCAAGAGAAAATACTGGGTTTGGTGGGCATTGACCTTGACTTTTGGAGTTGTAGTTCACATACATGCAGAAAGCACTGTGGACTCAAATAGTGGCCCATCAGGACCAAACTTGGCATGAATCCTCAATATGTGCAAATGCGAACACTGGTGGAGTTTGGGGAAAATAGACCTTGATCTTTTGGAGTTGTAGTTACTGGGATTTATAGTTCACCTACAATCAAAGAGCATTCTGAACTCCACCAACAATAGAACTGGGCCAAACTTGGCACACAGAACTCCCATGACCAAAAGAAAATACTGTGCCTTCTGATGGTCTTTGATGACCCCACTGACACCCCCTCGCGACCCCCCCAGGGGTCCTGACCCCCAGGTTGAGAACCGCTGCAATATATGATCTATGCCAGTGTTTCTCTACCTTCTCAATGCCACAAACCCTTAGTACAGTTCCTTATGATGTGCTGATTCCCAACCATAATGTTATTTTAGTTGCTACTGCATAAGTGTAATTTTGCTACTGTTATGAATCGGCATGTAAATATCCAATATGCAGGATGTATTTTCATTTACTGGATCAAGTTCGGCACAAATACCCGATACACCCAAATTTGAATACTGGTGGGGTTGGGGGGGGGGGTTGATTTTGTCATTTGGGAGTTGTAGTTGCTAGGATTTTTAGTTCACCTGCAATCAAAGAGCATTCTGAACTCCACCAGCAATGAAATTGAACCAACCTTGGCACACAGAGCTCTCACAACCAAGAGAAAATACTGGGTTTCGTGGGCATTGACCTTGACTTTTGGAGTTGTAGTTCACATACATGCAGAAAGCACTGTGGACTCAAATAGTGGTCCATCTGGACCAAACTGGGCACAAATCCTCAATATGTGCAAATGCGAACACTGGTGGAGTTTGGGGAAAATAGACCTTGACATTTGGGAGTTGTAGTTGCTGGGATTTATTAGTTCATCTTAGAGCATTCTGAAACTCACCAAAGATAGAATTGGGCCAAACTTCCCATACAGAATCTCCATGACCAACAGAATACTGTGTTTTCTGATAGATTTTGGAGACCCCTATGACATGCCCTCACAACCCCCCCCCCCCCCAAAAAAAAAAGAATTTGAATAGGGGTGAGGTTGGGGTGTATGAGACACTCTCTGGTCTCATGGCCAGGCTAAAGGGACCTCTTATTTGCTTAATAGCTTAAAAGCCCTAAATGGCCCCGGCCCAATTTACCTGTCCGAACGCATCTCCCCTTATGAACCACAGCAGAGATTAAGATCTTCTGGGGAGGCTCTGCTCTCGGTCCCACCACCATCACAGGCACATTTGGCGGGGACGAGAGACAGGGCCTTCTCAGTAATTGCCCCTCAGCTTCCTAATGAGATCAGGTCAGCCCACTCCCTCTTGTCCTTTAGAAGGATGATAAAGACATGGCTGTGGGACCGAGCCTTTGGGACTGTGCAATGAGGCAGCGATAGGAACGCTTAGTATGGCAACCAAATTCGATATGGTAGTTGAGACAGTTTCAACTAGTGGATTTTAACATCACGATAAGTGATTTTAATGCTTTTGTATGTGTATGATCTAGTAAGTTTCAGCATTGAATGTTTGCCATTTATATGTCGTGCTCCGCCCTGAGTCCCCTTCGGGGTGAGAAGGGCAGAATATAAATGCTTTAAATAAATAATAATAATAATAATAATAATAATAATAATAATAATAAATAATTAAGGTGAAGGTAAAGTTTTTCCCCTGATATGAAGTCCAGTCATGTCCGACTCTGGGGTGTGGTGCGCATCTCCATTTTTAAGCCGAAAAGCCAGCGTTGTCCATAGACACCTCCAAGGTCATGTTGCTAGCATGGCTGCATGGAGCACTGTTATTTGCTTATCTAACCAAAAATGCAAAATGGTCAGGAAGGGGACAGGCTGACAGTCTGAGCAAAATATGACACTAAGGAGTAAATGATTGTTTTTTTCTTCTTCTTCCTTTTAAGACTCCTCAAGCTTTGGTGTCAATTCATCCAGTGGTTTTTGCGTTATGTTAATCCCACAAACTAATATTACATTTTTATTTATATAGATGGTCACTCGTTGGCCTGATAGGTGTATTGTTTCCAAATTTGGTGACAATTTGTCCAATGGTTTTTGAGTTATGTTAATCCCACAAACTAATATTACATTTTTATTTCTATAGATAGACTAGCCATCCCCTGCCACGCATTGCTGCTGTGCTTTTTAGTGTTTTTATGTGTGATGGTCACTCGTTGGCCTGATAGGTGTATTGTGTCCAAATTTGGTGTCAATTCATCCAGTGATTTTTCAGTTATGTTATTCCTACAAACTAACATTACATTTTTATTTATATAGATCGTCACTCGTTGGCCTGATAGGTGTATTGTGTCCAAATTTGGTGACAATTCGTCCAATGGTTTTTGATTTATGTTAATCCCAGAAACTAACATTACATTTTATTTATATAGGTAGATGGTCACTCATTGGCCTGATACAGGCATGTAGCCGGGGGGGGGGGGGCTTGGGGGGCTTGAGCCCCCCCCCCACCTCCCACCCTCGAAATTCTTATGGTGGTCCACGAGAAGGCCTTACTGGTACATTATTTAAACTGTTATGTTTATTCATATCATGATCTGATCACCATGCTCAATATATCCCATATGCATGGGGGTATTGGGGTAACAATACAAAAGTTTTGCTAGGGTAGACCCTCTTTCACTCAGACTCAGCCCCCCCTCCCCGAATCAAACTCAGCTCCCCCTGAAACAAAATCCTGGCTACGCGCCTGGCCTGATCGTTGTATTGTGTCCAAATTTGGTGACAATTCGTCCAATGGTTTTTGAGTTATGTTAATCCCACAAACTAACATTATATTTTTATTTATGTAGATTCAAACACATTTAATCTACTAATGCCTCAATTAATGCCCGTACCTTGGGAAGTGTGACTTGGCCATGGTGGTCAACGCTTTGGTTACATCCCGTTTAGATTACTGCAACGCTCTCTATGTGGGGTTGCCTCTGAAGACTGCCCAGAAGCTTCAATTAGTCCAACGTGTGGCAGCCAGACTACTAACGGGAGCGGGGTACAGGGAGCATACTACTCCTCTTTTGCGCCAGCTCCACTGGCTGCCAGTCAGCTTCCGAGCACAATTCAAAGTGCTGGTCTTAACCTATAAAGCCCTAAACGATTCCAGCCCAGTTTACCTGTCCGAACGTATTCTCCCCTATGAACCATTAAGATTGCTAAGATCGTCTGGAGGAGCCCTGCCCTCGATCCCACCAGCCTCACAGGCGCAGCTGGTGGGGAAGAGAGACAAGGCCTTCTCGGTGGTGGCCCCTCGACTCTGGAACTCCCTTCCAATGGAGATCAGAACTGCCCCTTCTATCTTAACGTTCAGGAAACAGGTGAAAACTTAGCTTTGGGGATTGGCATTCGACGAATGAGCCATGATCCTGTGATATGGATGGATGACGACAAATAATGATTTTTGATGATGACTGACCACTGTAATCATATGATTGTATTTTGCAATTTTAATGTTTTAGTGTGATTTAGAATATGATGTTTTAATGATGTTGGAAACCGGCCTGAGTCCCTCGAACGGAGGTGAGAAGACCTCCGGAGGTGAGTATACAAAACTGCTAAATAAATAAATGAATGAATAAATGTAATTTTATTGATATCTATTTTTTACTTTGAAATTTCCTAGTAGCGGCTACATTTCCCATTCTCGGCTTATATTCAAATCAATACGTTTTACCAGGATTTTTTTGTGGTTAAATTACGTCCCTCAGCTTATATTCGAGTGGGCTTATACTCGAGTATATACAGTATGCACGGCATTGCATTTTGCCAATCTTGTGTTGGAAAACGCTTTGAGTCCCCCCAGGGGTGAGAAAGGTTGTATATAAATGTAGTAAGTAAGTAAATAAATGCAAACAAAAATCTGGTTTAACGTTTTTCAGGGGTGGATTCGGTGGAAGGCCCAAGCGTGGGTGACATTAACCAGCCATGGTGCACCTTTTGGTCAAAGCTTCAAGCATTTCCAATCCAAGAAGGTGGGGCAGGGGTAGACTTACTATCTTTATGGGAGCAGTCAGTTTCTCTGCTTGGCCCATGGCAGGTCGTTTACCCTTTGTTTACACATTAACTTGCTTGGAAAGAGCCGCAGGGATGCAACCTATGGAGCCCGCCTGGGCTATCAGGGGAAGAAGGTCAAGTGCTAAAGGACATGTGTGCCTTTCAGGATTTCAGAGGGAAACTGGTGTGTGTGTGTGTGTGTGTGTGTGTGTGTGAGTGTTTGTTAAAGTAAACCGCAGGCGGGAAAGAGAAAGACCCTTGGCCCTGCACATCAGTGCATTTCCAGGGACTCCAAATGAGGCAGTTCTAAATGCATTACACTGGGAGAGGCTGCTGGAGACATCTGGACTTCGGCTCCCATTAGCAAAAATAGAGGGAAGATGGGAGTTGATGTCCGAGAATACCTGAAAAACTGGAGTTGTTACCTTCACCCACATTTTCTTCCCTTCCGAATCCAGGGAGAGCATGGATGAGCTCCCTCTGTCAGCTCCAACTCCCCATTTCTATTTATTTATTTACCACACTTTTATCCCACCCTTTTCAACCCAAAGGCGACTCAGGGTGGCAGAGGTAATTTTCAACGGTAAGCAAACAGTATTTTGGCGCCGACCCCCAACCAATCACTGATATATGTTTTTTGTTCTTTGTGGGAGTTGTGTGTGCCATATTTGGTTCAATTCCATCATTGGTGGAGTTCAGAATGCTCTTTGATTGTAGGTGAACTATAAATCCCACCAACTACAACTTCCAAATGTCAAAATGAAAAGTATTGACGTTGACACAGAAGGTGGTGGGTTCATAGAATCATAGAATCAAAGAGTTGGAAGAGACCTCATGGGCCATCCAGTCCAACCCCCTGCCAAGAAGCAGGAATATTGCATTCAAATCACCCCTGACAAATGGCCATCCAGCCTCTGCTTAAAAGCTTCCAAAGAAGGAGCCTCCACCACACTCTGGGGCAGAGAGTTCCACTGATGAACGGCTCTCACAGTCAGGAAGTTCTTCCTAATGTTCAGATGGAATCTCCTCTCTTGTAGTTTGAAGCCATTGTTCCGCGTCCTAGTCTCCAAGGAAGCAGAAAACAAGCTTGCTCCCTCCTCCCTGTGGCTTCCTCTCACATATTTATACATGTTCTCCTCCTTTGAAAGTCTCTAAACAGAGATTGGAGGAGCGTTTCTCAACCTTGGGGTTGGGACCCTTGGGGTGTGGTGAGGGGGTGTCAGAGGGGTCACCAAAGACTATTGGAAAACACAGTCTTTTCTGTTGGTCATGGGGCTTCTGTGTGGGAAGTTTGGCCCACTTCTATCATTGGTGGGATTCAGAATGCTCTTTGATTGTGGGTGAACTATAAATCCCAACAAGTACAACTCCTAAATGTCACCAGTGTTCACATTTGGGCATATTGAGTATTCATGCCAAGTTTGGTCCAGATCCATCTTTGTTTGCTCTCTGGATATAGGTGAACTACAACTCCAAAACTCAAGGTCAATGCCCACCAAACCCTTCCAGTATTTTCTGTTTGTCATGGGAGTTCTGTGTGCCAAGTTTGGTTCAATTCCATCATCGGTGGAGTTCAGAATGCTCTTTGATTGTAGGTGAACTATAAATCCCACCAACTACAACTTCCAAATGTCAAAATGAATCCCCCAACCCCACCAGTATTCAAATTTGGGCGTATCGGGTATTTGTGCTGAATTTGGTCCAGTGAATGAAAATACATCCTGCATATCAGATATTTACATTACAATTCCTAACAGTAGCAAAATTACAGTTATGCAGTAGCAATGAGACTAATGTTATGGTCGTGGTTCACCACAATGTAACAAACTCTACTAAGGGGTTGCGGCATTAGTAGGGTTGAGAACCACTGCCTAAGAGTAAGTCGTACTAAATCCTGTAGGCTATATTTTGAAAACAAATGAAAGACCTAGTAACTTTTTATTTTGTCTCCGAATTGTCTATTTTCCCCCAAATCCTCCTTCCCTTCCTTTTTTCTCCCTCCCTCCATTCCCTTCCACCCTTTCATCCTTTTTTCCTTCTATTTCCTTCATTCCTCCTTCTCTTCCTTCCTTCTATCCTTCCCTCCATTTTGGCTTTACTTCCTTCTATCTTTCCTTCCTCCTTACCTCCCTCTCTTTCTCCTTCCGAACTCCTCTCCCACCTTTTCACCCTTCCTTTCTTCCCTCTTTCTCCTTCCTTCCTTTTTGTCTTTCCTTCCTTCTCTATTTCCTTCCTCTCTTTCTTCCTTTGCTTTTTTCTTTCCTCTTTCCCTTTCAACCTTCCTTTTTTTCCTTTTGCCTTTCCTTCCTTCCTTCACTTTATTATTAATTTATATACTTTATTATTTATTTATTTACGACATTTATATGCCGCCCTTCTCACCCCGAAGGGGACTCAGAGCGGCTTACAAGTCATAAGTACATACAACATACTACATAATACATAACTAGCATAGTACTATTACATCATTCATAACACTAGTACTACATAATATTACATTATTGCTAGGGGAGGGGCGCTGATGTCACAGGGGACAAGATGGCAATATCCTCCCGGCTCCCCTTCTTTATTCTGGCCCCAGAGTGGCCGTTGGTGCTGGGGGAGGTGAACTATAGGTGAACTATACATCCCAGTAACTACAACTTGCATATGTCAAGGTGTATTTTCCCTCAAGAGTGCCCCTGGGCAAAATCAACTATACTGCAAATGCTTACTTTGTGTAATGGGTTGAGCCGCCCCTGCAGGGCGGTGTACAGACAGGCAACAATTAGATGCCGAACACACATATATACATCATTTAAAACAGGTTAAATCACATAATTATAATAATATAATAATTATATATAATAATTACAATGTAATGCAATATAATGCTAATAATAATGTGATATTATAATTATATATTTTATATTACATGCAACATTACTAATAATATTGCAATTTAATGGTATAGTACAATATAGTAATATTTAATACTGATATTGTACTATGCTAATAATATAATATATTATATAGAATCATAGAATCAAAGAGTTGGAAGAGACCTCATGGGCCATCCAGTCCAACCCCCTGCCAAGAAGCAGGAATATTGCATTCAAATCACCCCTGACAGATGGCCATCCAGCCTCTGCTTAAAAGCTTCCAAAGAAGGAGCCTCCACCACTACTCCGGGTCAGAGAGTTCCACTGCTGAACGGCTCTCACAGTCAGGAAGTTCTTCCTCATGTTCAGATGGAATCTCCTCTCTTGTAGTTTGAAGCCATTGTTCCGCGTCCTAGTCTCCAAGGAAGCAGAAAACAAGCTTGCTCCCTCCTCCCTGTGGCTTCTTCTCACATATTTATACATGGCTATCATATCTCCTCTCAGCTATGTGTGTGTGTGTATGTGTGTGTGTATATATATATACACATACATGTATATATATACATATATATATATACATATATATATATACTAGGGCTGGGCAACCACGGAAAAATTTGTTTCTAAACTCGATTCGTTTTTAGGGGGTTTTTGTGTTTCGATTTTTAAAAGAATTCCGAATTTTTTCTTTAAAAAAGTTCAAAATTTACGAAATTTTGGAAATTACGAAACAATTACGAAACGAATACGAATCGATTCGTTAATGGCGGACGCGACCGCGCAATACGCTAAAAAACCTCCAAATGGGACAGGGGGAACTTCTGAAGCTTCCCTCTCCCTCTGTTGTTGACTGTTGGTGTGATATTTATAATTTTTTTTCACTGATTAAACAAACAACAACTATAAAACTTATTATTATTATTTATTACTGTGCTTATATACCGCCGTTTCTCAGCCTAAATCGGCGACTCAACGCGGTTTACAACACAACGACAAGCAGCAATATTCCATTAAAAAGCATAAAAACACATACACAATACACGATATTATTGGGCCACCAATAATAATCCAATGCATCTCTTAATTGTAGTCGCAATCCAATTTCGTCGTCTGTGATTAACCAATCCTTGTTCATCAGTTTCGTTGCACCAGATTAATCGAATGCTTGTTTAAACATCCATGTCTTCAACCTTTTTCGAAATACCATCAGCGAAGGGGCTGATCTCACCTCTTGCCCCAGACATGCGGAAATAATAACGAAACGATTTCAAAATGATAACGAAACGAATACATAACGAATTCGAAACAATTACGAAACGAATTTAAAAATTCGTTTCGTTTTTTAGTTGCTCCTGAATGGTTCGTTATCGCTTCGTTATAAAAAAATAATGAATTTTTAACGAATTACGAAATTACGAAACAAAACCGCCCAGCCCTAATATATATATATATATATATATATATATATATATATATATATATATCTTGTAAGCTGCTCCGAGTCCCCTTCGGGGTGAGAAGGGTGGCATATAAATGTCACAAATAAATAAATAAATAAATAAATAAATAAATAAATAAAATTTAATACTGATATTGTACTATGCTAATAATATAATATATTGTGTGTATATATATATTGTAAGCCGCTCTGAGTCCCCTTTGGGGTGAGAAGGGCGGCATATAAATGTCGTAAATAAATAAATAAATAATAAAATTCATATAAAAAATAAAATTTAGAATTATTAAAAATCAATGACTTCCGGGTTTAAATCCATGTGCATTTGCATCCTTAAGCCTTTCCATATTCATTCACTATACTGAGTTTATCTGGTTACAATGGGTTCCCAAAGCTTGCTCGAAGAGCCAGGTTTTTATTCTTTTCCTAAAGGTCAGGAGTGAGGGGGCTGATGTAATATACCCAGGAAGTGAGTTCCACAGCTGAGAGGCCACCATTGAGAAGGCCCTGTCCCTTATCTCTGCAAAGCGCATCTGTGAGGCCGGCAGGATCAAGAGCAGGTCCTCCCCAGATTATCTTAAATTCTTGGACGGTTCGAAAGGGGAGACACATTCAGATACGTAGATTGGGCTGGAACCGTTTTTCCATGTCAGAGGTTACTTGAGAAACTGCAAGTCGCTTCAGGTGTGAGAGAATTGGCTGTCTGCAAGGACATTGCCTAGGCAATGTTTTGGATGCTTTACCATTTTTGTGGGAGGCTTCTCTCATGTCCCCACATGGGGAGCTGGAGCTGACAGAGGGAGCTCACCCATGCCCTCCCCGGATTTGAACTTCCAACCTGCTGGTCTTCATTCCTTCCAGAACAAGGGCTTAACCCATTGCGCTAATGGGGGCTCCTGTGAGAAACCTCACCTTGGAAAATCTGACTTGGCCACGGTAGTCCACGCTCTGGTTACATCCCGCCTAGACTACTGCAACGCTCTCTACGTGGGGTTGCCTTGAAGACGGCCCGGAAGCTCCAACTGGTCCAACGTGCAGCAGCCATGATACTAACGGGAGCGGGACGCAGGGAGCATACAACCCCCCTGCTGTACCAGCTCCACTGGTTGCCGATCTGCTACCGGGCCCAATTCAAGGTACTGGCATTGGCCTATAAAGCCCTAAACGGTTCTGGCCCAAGATACCTAACTGACCGCCTCTCGGCCTATGAGCCCACGAGGACTTTGAGATCTTCCGGGGAGGCTCTGCTCTCGATCCCGCCTGCTTCACAGGCACAGCTGGCGGGGACGAGAGATAGGGCCTTCTCGGTGGTGGCTCCTCGGCTGTGGAACACTCTTCCTGTGGACATCAGACTAGCTCCCTCCCTGATGATATTCCGCAGGAAATTAAAGACCTGGCTGTTTAAGAAGGCGTTTGAACAAGAAGTGCAATGATTAGTAACTGACCATAGGAATGGAACAACGGAAAATGGCACTGGATGGTGGTTTTTGACAATGAGACGACACGGAATGGCTTTTGTAGTAATAATGATGATGTTTTTGATGTTTTTGATGAGAATGTTTTTTGATAATGATGAATTGTGGATTATTTTATACTGAGTCTCGTATTTTGCACCCTGTCTTTTTCTATGTTGTACACCGCAGTGAGTTGCCCCAGGGCCGAGAACTGCGGTATATAAGCAAAGTAAATAAATAAATAAATAAATAAAATAAGGATGGCAAAACAACAAAACATCTCAAGTCTCTCAAGTTGTTCCCGACCGAGAGGTTGGCTGTTCAAACCTGGGGAGCAGGGCAAGCTCCCATCTGTCAGCTCCAGCTTCCCATGCAGGGAGATGAGAGAAGCCTCCCACAGGATGGTAAAACATCCAAATGTCCACTGGGCAACGTCCTTGCAGACATTGAATTCTCTCACACCAGAAGCAACTTGGAGTTTCTCAAGTCGATCCCGATACGGAAAAAAAACTGGGTTTATGACACTGGCAGGGATACAACTGGGACACACATGCAAGCAGTAAGAAGCCCCACGCCTCAACTTTAGTGCCGCACCTTTTTTCACAAGTGTCGGATGACCTTTGCCCTCTCGCTCAGCGTGCTTTTAAGACCGGCACCTTATAAACTTTCACAAGACACAGCCCGCGTGTAAATCAAATCACAGACCATTTCTCAGCCCTGTCCCACCTCTGATTTCTCCTCGCTCAACCCTCCCTCTTTGGTTATAAAACAGGGTGAGTAGTTATTTCCGCAGCGTCTTCATCACACTAGACGAAAAAAACTAGGGCTGGGCAACCACGGAAAAATTTGTTTCTAAAATCGATTCGTTTTTTGTGGGTTTTTGCGTTTCGATTTTTAAAAGAATTCCGAATTTTTTCTTTTAAAAAGTTCGATATTTACGAAATTTCGTAAATTACGAAACAATTACGAAACGATTTCAAAACAATTACGAATCGATTCGTTAATGGCGGACGCGACCGCGCAATACGCTAAAAACCCTCCAAATGGGACAGGGGGAACTTCTGAAGCTTCCCTCTCCCTCTGTTGTTGACTGTTGGTGCGATATTTATAATTTTTTTTCAATGATTAAACAAACAACAACTATACAACTTGCCCCAGACATGCGGAAATAATAACGAAACGATTTCAAAACGATAACGAAACGAATACAAAACGAATTTGAAACAATTACGAAACGAATTTTTAAATTCGTTTCGTAATGGTTTCGAATTCGTTTTGTATTCGTTTCGTTGCTCCTGAATGGTTTTTTTAGTTTTTTAGTTGCTCCTGAATGGTTCATTATCGCTTCGTTACATAAAAAAAATAACGAATTTTTAACGAATTACGAAATTACGAAACGAAACCACCCAGCCCTAGAAAAAAAATATTAAAATCCGGTTTCTGCCTCCTGCAGAATTCTGGGCTTTGTAGTTAAGTGAGTCTGTTAAAAGCCTATCCCTAAACTACAAACTCCAGAATTCTGCAGGAGGCAGAAACCGGATTTTAAGTGGATTTTTTTCTCTAGTGTGATGAGGCTACGGCTGAAAAGCCATTCTCTCCCACCAGCTCTTCCAAAGTATTTGGTCAAAAAACTATCTTGCTAAAGACCCAAATTTCTGGAAGTCAGGATTCAATATCTAAGGGAAGAACTAACCAATATCTAAGGGAAGAGTTTCGTCCTCGGGAAATCAAATATGAATCAGTTTCACTATCAGAGATCGTTGCCACAGCTTGCAAAAAGATCACAGTGTTGATCAAATTTATAGAGGGCAGGGAGAAAGGAAACATGCCAAGACATTCACCCCTCTATCCATAAAATAGAATACTCTTTAGGTTGTGTTTTCCCCCCACATTGTGTTGCCTTCCCTATAGAAGTCGCTAGCATTTGTTGACCTATTTGTTCAACAAATCTGCACTTTATCCAGCAGTCCTGTCCTTGCAACTGATTTGCACCAGCCCGCCCACCCGAGCTCAGTAATTGTTTACTATCGGCTTCATCACACCAGAGAAAAAATCCATTTACAATCTGGTTTCTTCCTCCTGCAGAATTCCGGGATTTGTCATTTAGTGAGGCTGTTAAAGGTCCCTTCCTAAACTACAAACACCAGAATTCTGCAGGAGGCAGAAACCGGATTTTAAGAGGATTTTTTCTCTAGTGTGATAATTTATGTTAGGCTATTGGTTGTTTGTTCTATGGTAGTTTGATACTGTTTTATTATGTTGTTTTGTGAATTTTACAGTGTTATATTTTAACTATGTTGACCGCCTAAGTCCCATCGGGGAGATGGTGGCACAATACAAAATTATTATGATTATTATGATTATTATTATTAGAAACAGAACAAGATGAATCCACAGCAGACAAGACCACTCTGCTGGCTGTTGCATTTGATCACACGTCGGACACTTCCCAAGTGTCTAGGACTGTGTGATGTATAATAATAATAATAAATAATAATAATAATAATAATAATAATAATAATAAATTATTATTATTATTATTATTATTATTGGAAACACAACAAGATGAGTCTACAGCAGACAAGATCACTCTGCTGGTTGTTACATTGGATCACACGTCGGACACTTCCCAAGTGTCTAGGACTGTGTGATGTATAATAATAATAATAATAAATAATAATAATAATAATAAATTATTATTATTATAATTATATTATTATTATTATTGGAAACAGAACAAGATGAGTCCACAGCAGACAAGAGCACTCTGCTGGTTGTTGCATTGGAACACATATCGGACACTTCCCAAGTGTCTAGGACTGTGTGATGTTGTATTATTATTATTATTATTATTATTATTATTATTATTATTATTTTAAACACAACAAGATGAGTCCACAGCAAACAAGATCATTCTCCTGGTTGTGGCATTGGATCACACGTCAGACACTTCCCAAGTGTCTAGGACTGTGTGATGTATTATTATGATTATTATGATTATTATGATTATTATTATTTGAAACACAACAAGATGAGTCCACAGCAGACAAGATCACTCTGCTGGCTGTTGCATTGGATCACACGTCGGACACTTCCCAAATGTCTAGGACTGTGTGATGTATTATTATTATTATTATTATTATTATTATTATTATTATTATTATTTGAAACGCAATAAGATGAGTCCACAGCAGACAAGATCACTCTGCTGGTTGTTGCATTGGATCACACGCCAGACACTTCCCAAATGTTTAGGATTGTGTGATTTATTATTATTATTATTATTATTATTATTATTATTATTATTATCTGAAACACAACAAGATGAGTTCACAGCAAACAAGACACTCTGCTGGCTGTTGAATAGGATCACATGTCGGACACTTCCTAAGTGTCTAGAACAGTGTGATGTATCAGCGAATAATGCACGCAGATGCCAGTAAGGTGGCCTTTTGCAGCTGGCAGATGGTAATCTTGTCAGCACCGATTGTTTTTAAGTGCAGGCCAAGGTCTTTAGGCTCTGCACCCAGTGTGCCGATCACCACTGGGACCACCTTGACTGGCTTGTGCCAGAGTCTTTGCAGTTCAATATTTAAATCCTCATATCTTGTCAGCCTTTCTATTATTTTTATACTGACACAAAAACACAGTACGACATAGCAAACGAGATATATATGCTGGATTTCGAATCACAAGGCAAACCCTTCCCAAATGTTTAGGACTGTGTGATGTATTTTCAAATGATGCACGCAGATCCAAGTTAACATATCGCGATTTTGTCAATGTCTATTGTTTTCAAAATGCTGACTGAGATCTTTTGGCACGGCACCCCGTGTGCCGATTACCAATGGGTGCCATGGTAAATTATTATGTATGTATGTATTAATTGTCATTTTGAGGCATTAAATGTTTGCCTTTTTGTATTTGGAATCCGCCCTGAGTCCCTTCGGGGAGATAGGGCAGAATACAAATATATTATTATTATTATTATTATTATTTAGTGGAATTTAGTTTCCCTGCTCTCCTATTTCAAACGAGAGAGATATGCTGGATTTCGAATCACAAAATCACAAGGCAAACCCTTCCCAAGCGTTTAGGACTGTGTGATGTATTTTCAAATGATGCACGCAGATCCAAGTTGACATATCGTGATTTTGTCAATGTCTATTGTTTTCAAAATGCTGACTGAGATCTTTTGGCACGGCACCCCGTGTGCCGATTACTAGGCCTGGGCGGTTTCGTTTTGTTAATTCGTAATTCGTTAATAATTCGTTAATTTTTTCAATTACAAAACGATAACGAACCATTCTGGAGCAATTATTTAAAAAAACGAATTTTTAAATACGTTTTGCAAATGCTTCGTATTTCGTTATTGTGTTCGTTTCGTTATTGTTTTGAGGTTGTTTTGTTATTATTTCCGCATGTCTGGGCCAGTTTTATGGTTTAATTAGTGAAAAAAAATTATAATATCACACCAACAGTCAACAACAGAGGGAGAGGGAAGATTCAGAAGTTTTTGGAGGTTTTTTAGCATATTTCGCGGTCGCGTCCACCATTAACGAATCGATTCGTTATTGTTTCGGAAATCGATTCGTTAATTTTTTACCATTTACGAAATTTCGTAAATATCGAACTTTTTTAAGGGAAAATTTTGTAATTATTTTAAATATCAAAACAAAAAAAAACCCCAAATACAAATCGATTTTAGAAACAAATTTTTCCGTTGTTACCCAGGCCTACCAATTACCAATGGGTGCCATGGTAATATTATTATTATTATTATTATTATTATTATTATTATTATTAGTGGAATTTATTTTCCTTGCTCTCCTATTTCAGTTTACAGGAAAACTTGGGGTAGAAAAATACACCACAAAGGCATGAAACAAATATTAGATAAGTAAAAAAAAGAATTCACAGGCGAAAATTTTACCTGGTGGGATTTTGAATACAATTGTTTAAAAATGGAGTTGCCTCTGCAAACTACTTTTAAATAAAAAAGAAAGAAACTCCAACCACAAGGACAAATAGTCCAAGAAAAAATTACCTCCTCACCAGCTCGAAGAATTAGTTTTCAGCCCCTTTGGGTTGGATTCTCGTTTCTTCTTAACTGCTCTGAATGTAAGAAATGTGTATATAGTACAAGAGAAAGAAAAATTTTAAAAGCTGTATCTTCTCTTGCTTACTAAACATTAGTTTGTTCAGATCTGATTCCCCAGCCGTAGGGAAAAGAGGGTTTTATGCCCTACACCAACCATGGTGGGGAAAGGGAGGCTGCTTTGTATACGTGTTATAGAAAAATTATCATCCAAGGCCAACGAGTGAAAAAAAAATGGGGCAGAGGACGATGCCGAAGACCTTTCAGTATAATTAGAGTTAGAAAAAATGACACAATCACCTGGAGAAAAAACCCTCCCCAGACTTTTCAGCTACGAAAAAGCAAGTGTTTTTCAACCTGGGGGTCATGAGGGGGTGTCAAAGGGGTCTCCAAAATCCATCAGAAAACACAGTATTTTCTGTTTGTCATGGGGATTCTGTATGGGAAGTTTGGCCCAATTCTATCGTTGGTGGCTTTCAGAATGCTCTTTGATTGGAGATGAACTATAAATCCCAGCAACTACCACTTCCAAATGTCAAGGTCTATTTTCCCAGAACTCCACCAGTGTTCACATTTGCACATATTGAGGATTCGTGCCAAGTTTGGTCCAGATGGATCATTGTTTGAGTCCACAGTGCTTTATGCATGTATTTGAACTACAACTCCAAAAGTCAAGGTAAATCCCAGCAACTACAACTCCCAAATGCCAAGGTCTATTTTCCCCAAACTCTACTAGTGCTTGCATTTGCACATATTGAGGATTCGTACTAAGTTTGGTCCAGATGGATCATTGTTTGAGTCCACTGTGCTTTCTACATGTATGTGAACTACAACTCCAAAAGTCAAGGTAAATCCCAGCAACTACAACTCCCAAATGCCAAGGTCTTTTTTCCCCAAACTCTACTAGTGCTTTCATTTGCACATATTGAGGATTCATGCCAATTTTGGTCCAGATGGATCATTGTTTGAGTCCACGGTGCTTTCTGCATGTATTTGAACTACAACTCCAAAAGTCAAGGTAGATCCCAGCAACTACAACTCCCAAATGCCAAGGTCTATTTTCCCCAAACTCTACTAGTGTTTGCATTTGCACATATTGAGGATTCGTACCAAGTTTGGTCCAGATGGATCACTGTTTGAGTCCACTGTGCTCTCTGCATGTATGTGAACTACAACTCCAAAAGTCAAGGTCAGTGCCCACCAAACCCAGTATTTTCTCTTGGTTGTGAGAGTTCTGTGTACCAAGCTTGGTTCAATTTCATTGCTGGTGGAGTTCAGAATGCTCTTTGATTGTAGGTCAAACTATAAATCCCAGCAACTACAACTCCCAAATGACAAAATCATTTTTTTTTAAGTGATGGTCATTTGGTGTCAATTCTTCCGTGGTTTTTGAGTTATGTTAATCCCACAAATGAACACTTTCCTCCAAACAGCTATTTCCTAAATGACGAGTTTAGCAACTACAACTCCCAAATGACAAAATCATTTTTTTTAGTGATGGTCATTTGGTGTCAATTCTTCCAGGGGTTTTTGAGTCATGTTAATCACACAAACGATTAACATGTATATATACGCTTCCAAAAAGCTATTTCTTAAATGAAGAATTCAGCAACTACAACTCCATATATATATATATATATATATATATATATATATATATATATATATAGTGTGTTGTAAAAGAAGTAAAATGACAGTTATGAAGTAGAAATGAAAATAATTTTATGGTTGGGGGTCACCACAACATATTAAGGGGTTGCGGCATTAGGAAGGCTGAGAAACACTGAGTTAGTGTCATGTAGTAATTCCACCTTGACTTTGCGTCCTTCCACATAGCCATATATCCCTGAATATCGAGGCAGAAAATCCTACAATATCTGTTTTGAACCAGATTATCTGATTCCACACTCAGATAAAGTGGGATTTTCTGCCTTGAAATTCCTGGATATAAGGCTGTGCGGAAGGGCCCTTCATCCTAGGTAGCTCCCCGTATATCTGCTCCACATAGCTTCCCGTATATTTGTGATATACTGTATCTATCCATATTAGCCATCATTAAGGCATACTCCGAATACTACTGTAAAGCATGTTTCTTGACTTTCTTTTTCCAGAGCTACAAACTAACCAAACACAGGACAGAATCAGAAATGCAGTTTATTATAATAGAATATTATTTCCTTTTGATATAACCAGAGAGTTGTGGGGAGAGGGGTGGGGGGGAATTAAAGAAAAGCACATGAGGAACATCACACAGGGTTAGTTCGTCACTCAATTTTGCACAGCAAAATATGTAAAGGGGGACAAAAAAAAGTAACTGACAAGATTTTTTTATATTTATTGTGGTAAGAATTTTTTTTTTGTAAAAAGACAGGATTATTATCAGTCCCTGAACATAAAAACCGCTGATTAATGCCTATTTGCGTGGATTTGTGACGTTACAGAAAATCCAGTTCTGCACCACAATAACAACAGTAAAAAAAATCTGCATCATTTAAAAAAAACGGAGCAGTAATGCCATCTTCGTAACTGCATAAATGGGATTAGCATCATGCATCACACTAGAGGGGAAAAATCCATTTAAATTCAGATTTCTCTCGGTTCTTGTGGGGTTTTTTCGGGCTATATGGCCATGTTCTAGAGGCATTTCTCCTGATGTTTCGCCTGCATCTATGGCAAGCTTCCTCACCCTCTGAGGAAGCTTGCCATAGATGCAGGCGAAACATCAGGAGAAATGCCTCTAGAACATGGACATATAGCCCGAAAAAAACCCACAAGAACCGAGTGATTCCGGCCATGAAAGCCTTCGACAATACAAAATTCAGATTTCTTTCCTACAGAATTTTGGAGTTTGTAGTAGCTACTACAAACTACTTCCAAAACTACAAACTCCACAATTCCGCAAGAGACAGAAACTGGATTTTAAGTGGATTTTTCCCCCTCGAGTGTGATGTACTAACTAACAGGTTTTGCAAGGGTTTATATTTTATGTTTCCGATTATATATTTAGTGCAATTCAGTCCCAAAGATTTCAACGCTCATCTCCTCCCAACAAAAACGAAAATATTCCCAAGGCCCCACCATACATTTTGAACACACTCCTATCGATATAAACGGGAGGCTCCCCCCTTTTTAATACTTTGGTTTCCAAATACAGTCAATGGCATAGCAAAATCGACACATATTGAACTTAAGTCGCAAAACACATGCTGGGTTATCTAATTCGGTGTTGTTAACAAAACGAGAGTCCCGTTGCAAAATTCTACCCTCTTTCAACATCAACAACAGTGAACGATTTAGTGCATCATGTTTAGAAACGAAAACAAAACCCTAACCTCTAAACTCTTTTGAAGTCATTTATAACATTCCTTTATCTGTAGCATACATCGTGAACTGGGCTAACAGACAATAACAAAAGCGAGAATTAAATTATATATAATACCAGGAGCCCATTGCATTGCACATTTTGACAATGACACAAAAACGCAAAAAAATAGGGAAAGAAAATAAGGACATGGGAGGGCAATCATTCCAAAATAAACAGATATATTTTTGACTGCTTTAAGCAACATCATCATCTTCAAATCCCATCAATTGGAAGTAATTTTGTGAAACTATCTTGCAGTTCTCGTTCGGTTTTCCACATTAAGGTAATCACAATCCGTGTCTGGCCTCTTGTACATGTGTGTACGCGTGTTTGAGGTGTTTACAGAGAAGTCTGAAGTTCTGAGCAACTCAAAGCAGTTTCCAGAGCGGATGCAAAACTTGAATGGGGGAAGGGAGGAACGGACCCGACAAGGCTGCACTTTTTTGCTTTTTTTTCCGTTCAAAAAAGTGTCCGGGCAACACAAATTAAAAAAAAAAAAAAGATGAATGTCATGCCATTATAGTTTCCAAAGTCCATATCCAAGCAAAAAAGGAAAATAAAATATACCGTACATGTCCAGCATGCAGGGCTATTATCAATATAATGTCTTTTTTGTTCTTTTTCTTTTCTTTCTTTCTTTCTCCCCATAGTTTTTTTTGGGAACGATGACAAGAGTTAATTGATGCTAAGACAAAGTGGCAAGCATAATAATGTATGAGATGAGAATGGGAGTCTAATGGTGGCCTCAAAGTTACTCCGTTTGGCAACTTCGGAGGCCATAACTCACAGCATGAACAACATAGGGAAGTCGATGCAGGCAGGCGTCATTCAGGTAGGTTGATCTAGATAGATATATTCTCTAGGTTTAGCTGGAACTCAGCAATCCCAAAGTCAGAAATCGGTCTATAGGGTATGTTTTGCTTTGTTATTCTTCTATTTCCCCCCCCCCCCCCCATTATCCCCAGAGAAGGAAAAGCTTAGGGCGACCCCCAAGAAGTAACTTTTTGGTGTGTGTGTGTGTGTTAGGGCACAGCAAATTCAGAAAAGGAAAAGAAGAGGAAAGGAGAGAAAACACTTCCCAAACTGAATACTAATAATAATGAATCTCAATCATGTCAATGGCAAGTTTGAAAAGCACGCCAGGCATGAAAAGTGGAGCTGGGACTTTCCAAACAAAACATTACAAACATACATATGGAGCAAAGAGAAAAACAAGTAAGTGGGGGGATTCTACACTGTGGAATGAATGCCGTTTGGTTCCACCTGAACTGTCAAAGCTCCATGCTTTGGAGTTTTGGGAGTTGTAGTTTGGTAAGACACAGAGCAAAGAGGGTTGAAGATTATGCTAAACTGGAGCCTCTGGTGGCGCAATGGGTTAAACTCTTGTGCCGGCAACCGACAGAATAGAGGTTCGAATCCATGGCGAGCGCGGATGAGCTCCCTCTGTCAGCTCCAGCTTCCCATGCGGGGATAGGAGAGAAGCATCCCACAAGGATGGGAAAACATCCAAAAATCCGGGTGTCCCCTGGGCAATGTCCTTCACACCAGAAGCAACTTGCAGTTTCTCAAGTCGCTCCTGACACGAAAAAAAATAAAATAAAATCGTGTCAAAATGCAACTCCCTGACAGCGGGCGGACTGGATTATTGCATTGACATTTAGTATCTATTTATCCTATCGGTACATAGTAATTACTTTAAAAATGCATTTATTTCATCATAATTTGAATTGTACTTTTTTCTCACTTACGTATTTTTTAAAAAAATAATAATTTATTAAGTTATTATTAATAACTCCTTTAGCTCCAATAAAATATAACCCTAATTTGCCACTGTCAGCATGAAGCCAAAGACCTTGCCAAACTGCAATCCCCAGGAATTCCGTAGCATGTACCTCGGCAGTTCAAGTGGCATCAAAGTGCATTAACTCTACAGTGTAGAAGCACCCACAGTAAATCACAAATATTGGCTGACACTCATTTGGTGCCTCAAATGGGTATACCTGACCTGCTGATTCAAAGAAAAGACACCAGTTTCCCCATATCAGCTCTAGTTTTTGAGATACAGAACATATGCCGTCTACCAGTCGGCATCGGCTAGCCCATTGAAAATCATGATGGTCATATCTAAGGCTGGATCTACACTGGGAAATAATGCAGTTTCAGAATGGAGCAGGGAGTACAGATCTGAAAATGGGTCAATAATAATAATAATAATAATAATAATAATGCAATAAACTGGATTATATGGCAGCGTAGACTTAGATAATCCAGTTCAACACATGTAATTTGGGAAATAATGCAGTTTCAGAATGGAGCAGGGAGTACAAATGGGTCAATAATAATAATAATAATAATAATAATAATAATAATAATGTAATAAACTGGGTTATATGGCAGCGTAGACTTAGATAATCCAGTTCAACACATGTAATCTGCATTCCGAAACCGCATTATAAGGAAGCCTTAGAAACTAGAGCTGACGTGGTTTATCCAGTGACATTTTCTGAATCAGTAACTGCCAAAAGAGGTCTGAAAACCAAGATTTTTGGAGGTGGGGGTTGGGCTGTGAATTGAAATTCTTGGCTTGCTGGAAATGTAATTTTGTCCCTTTTTATTGTATGTTGACGTAATATATTTAATTTTGACGTTGGCCTTGTTTCAAATGGTTCTCAGGTGGCATACTCATTTTCCGGCTTGATCTACACTGCCGTCGAACCCAGTCTCCGAGCGCATTGAGCTGGACTGTGTGAATCTACCCGGCCACATCAGACAGTCCAATGCAGTTCGTCTATGGCAGTGTAGATCCAGCCTAAGGTCCCATCTACAGTGACTATTTTATGCAGTTCAAACAGCATTACACTATGTAACAAAATCTGAACAACAACAAGAAAAAATCAGTTCCTGATTTGAAAAAAATGTGATTTCCACTTTCATGTATTTGAAAGCAGTTGTTTCCGAAACTTTCTGCCATAAACTAGATTGAGTATCGATTGAGAGATGAACTGAAAAAAGCTATTGCAAAAAGTGCTGCAGTTTAATAAGGTTTTTCCCATGTTTATTAATGACAGAAACAATTAGGAAATGGCTTTTTTTTTTTCAGTGTCAGGAGTGACTTGAGAAACTGCAAGTCGCTTCTGGTGTGGGAGAATTGGCCGTCTGCAAGGACGTTGCCCAGGGTGTATTACCGTCCTGTGCTGCTCTCTTGGGAAGCTGGAGCTGACAAACAGGAGCTCACCCTGGATTTGAACCGTCAACCTCTCGGTCAGGAGCAACTTGAGAAACTGCAAATCGCTTCTGGGATGAGAGAATGGGCTGTCTGCAAGGACGTTGCCCAGGGGATAATAATAATAATAATAATAATAATAATAATAATAATAATTTATTTATATTCCGCTCTATCTCCCCAAAGGGACTCAGAGCAGATTACAAACGTAAAAGGCAAACATTCAGTGCCCGAATACAACAACAATACATCAATACAGGATGCCTGGGTGTTCTGCCATCCTGTGGGAGGCTTCTCTCACGTCCCCAAATGGGAGCTGGGGCTGACAGATGGGAGCTCACCCCACTCCCTTGATTCGAACCACCGTCCTGCCGGCACAAGGGTTTAACCCATTGCACTGGGAAGGGGAGGGGGGCTCTTGGAAATGACATTGATAACCCAGGAACAAAAATGGTGTTGCATAGGGTTATTGCTCATTTATTTTTCTATTCTATCTATCTATCTATCTATCTATCTATCTATCTATCTATCTATCTATGTCATGCTTTGAAAAATTCCTTAGGGAATTTTCACTCATTTTTCTATCTATCTACACTGCAAAAATGATGGCAAAATGTGCTATAGCAGGACGTCCAACTGAAGTTTGATAAAAGTTTTTATGATTGAACCCCTGTGTTTTATCAAGCATGGGCCAGCTTGGGCCCTCCGGGTGTTTGGGACTCCAACTCCCATCATTCCTAACAGCCTCAGGCCCCTTCTTTGTCCCCCTCAGCCACTTAAGACTGTTAGCAATGGAGTGAGTTGAAACTCAAGTTGGCTCAGGCTTGTGTTACATAGTGCTGTTTGATACAGTTCGACAAGCATTATAGAGCAATGTAGATGGAGCCTAGGAGCAGAAAGGAGGGATATATAATATAACTACAGTATAAATAAAGAGGATATATATGTAGAGAGAGAGAGAGCGAGAGAGAGAGAGAGAGAGAGCGAGAGAGAGAGAGGATATACAGGGCATATATAAAAGTAGTTGTTCTCAACCTGTGAGTCTCCAGATGTTTTGGCCTCCAACTCCTAGAAAACTCAGCCAGTTTGCCAGATGTTTCTGGGAGCTGAAGCCCAAAATATCTGGGGACCCACAGATTGAGAACCATATATATATATAGAGAGAGAGAGAGAGAGAGAGAGAGAGAGCGCTTCTACACTGCCATAAAACCCAGAATATCAAGGCAGAAAATTGTGCAATATCTGCTTTGAACTGGGTTATTTGAGTCCGCACTGCCATATATTCTAGTTCAAAGCAGATAATGTGGGAATTTAATCAACTGTGTGAAAGGGGGCAGGGAGAGAGAGGGGGAAATAGATACATAGACAGATAGATAGAGGAATACGAATTTGGGTTCATGCTGCTAATGTTCATGCTCCCAAAACAACCGGGGAACCCAAAGCTTGAGAACCACTGATATGGAAGATAGATAGATAGATAGATAGATAGATAGATTTGACAAGCATTATAGAGCAATGTAGATGGAGCCTAGGAGCGGAAAGGCAGGATATATAATATAAATAAAGTAGAGAGATAGAGAGGCTATAGACAGATAGATATAGGGATATGTCTTTGGGTTCACACTGCTAATGTTTGCTCCAAAGAGAGGGAAAACTTTGGCAAAGACTTGCTTAAAGGGGGGGTTGTTGTATTTGTTCACCTGTGAGGGGATAAATGGGGGGGGGGGTTGAGATGCAGACCCCCTTCCTTTCTCTCTTTTATTTCTCTTGACTCACATAGTATAAATAAAGTAGAAAGAGAGAGAGGGAGGAGGAGGAGATAGATAGAGGAATATGAATTTGGGTCCAAAGTTTGCTCCAAAGGGGAAAAGTTTGGCAAAAACTTGCTTAAAGGGAAAATTGGGTTGTTTGTGTTTGTTTGCCTGTAAGGGGATAAATTGGGGGGGGGGGGTTGAGATGCAGACCCCACTCCCCTCTCTCTTTCTCTGACTAACATAGTATATAAAGTAGAAAGAGAGAGAGAGGAGACAGACATTTTTCTTGACTCACATAGTATAAATCAAGTAGGGAGAGAGGAGATAGATGGATAGATAGATAGAGGAATATGAATTTGGGTCCATGCTGCTAGTGTTTGCTCCAAAGAGGGGGAAAACTTTGGCAAAGTCTTGCTTAAAGGGGTGGGATTGTTTGTTTGCCTGCGAGGGGATAAATATGGGGGGGGGGGCTTTTTTGAGATGCAGATCCTCTCTCCCTTCTGTTTATTTCTCTCCACTCATTAGTATAAATAAGGTAGAAAGAGAGAGAGAAGAGACCTTTAGATAGATACATAGAGGAATATGAATTTAGGTCCATGCTGCTAATGTTTGCTCCAAAGAGGAGGCAAAACTTTGGCAAAGACTTGCTTAAATGGAGTTGGGGTTGTTTTGGTTGGTTTGCCTGCCAGAGGATAAATATTGGGGGGAGGGGGGCATTTTTGAGATGTAGACCCCCCCCCCTACTCTCTCTCTTTAGACCCCTCTCTTCTCTCTCTCTTGTCGATTTCTCTTGACACACATAGTACAAATACAGTAGAAAGAGAGAGAAGATAGATAGATGGATGAATATGAATTTGGGTCCATGCTGCTAAGAAAGGGAAAAACTTCAGCAAACACTTGCTTAAAGGTGGGCTGCAGACCCCACTCCCTTCTCTCTTTTATTTCTCCTGACTTACATAGTATAAATAAAGTAGAAAGAGAGAGAGGAGATAGAGGGTGCAGACCCCCTCCTCTCTCTTTTGCTTATTTCTCTTGACACACACAGTATAAATAAAGTAGAAAGAGAGAGAGAGAGAGAGAGAGAAGTTAGATGGAGGAATGTGAATTTGGGTCCATGCTGCTAATGTCTGCTCCAAAGAGGGGGAAATTGTTTTTTGAGATGCAGACCCCCCCCCTCTCTCTTTTGTTTATTTCTCCCAACTCACATACTATAAATAAAGTAGAAAGAGAGAGAGGGAGAAAGATAGATAGATAGATAGATAGATAGATAGATAGATAGATAGATAGATAGATAGATGGAGGAATATGATTTTGGGTCCATGCTGCTAAAGTTTGCTCCAAAAAAGGGGAAAACAGTTTTTTGGGATGCAGACCCCCCCCCCCCCTATTTTGTTTATTTCTCTCAACTCACATAGTATAAATAAATTAGAGAGAGTAGATAGATAGATAGATGGAGGAATATGAATGTGGGTCCATGCTGCTAATATTTGCTCCAAAGAAGGGGAAAACTTTGGCCAAGAGGTGCTTAAAGGGGGGAAAGGAAGGTTTGTTTGTGTTGGTTCGCCTGCAAGGGGATAAATAGGCAGACCCCCCCCCCTTATTTATTTCTCCCAACTCATATAGTATAAATAAAGTAGAAAGAGAGAAAGAGAAGATAGACGGAGGAATATGATTTTGGGTCCATGCTGCTAATGTTTGCTCCAAAGAAGGGGAAAACCTGTCTTTTGAGAGAGAGAGAGAGGAGATAGATAGAGGGTGCAGACCCCCTCCCCTCTCTCTTTTGTTTATTTCTCTCAACTCACACAGTATAAATAAAGTAGAAAGAGAGAGAGAGAGAAGATAGATAGATAGATAGATAGAGGAATATGATTTTGGGTCCATGCTGCTAAAGTTTGCTCCAAAGAGGGGGGAAACTGTTTTTTGAGATGCAGACCCCCCCCTCCCCTCTCTTTTATTTCTTCCAACTCACACAGTATAAATAAAGTAGAAAGAAAGAGAGAGAGAAGATAGATAGATAGATAGATAGATAGAGGAATATGAATTTGGGTCCATGCTGCTAATGTTTGCTCCAAAGAGGGGGAAAACTGTCTTTTGAGAGAGAGAGAAGATAGATAGATAGATAGATAGATAGAGGAATAGGAATTTGGGTCCATGCTGCTAAAGTTTGCTCCAAAGAAGGGGAAAACTTTGGCCAAGAGGTGCTTAAAGGGGGAAAAGGAAGGTTTGTTTGTGTTGGTTCGCCTGCAAGGGGATAAATAGGCAGACCCCCCCCCCCTCTCTTATTTATTTCTCCCAACTTATATAGTATAAATAAAGTAGAAAGAGAGAGAGGAGATAGAGGGTGCAGACCCCCTCCTCTCTCTCTTTAAACCCTCCTCTCTCTTTTGTGTATTTCTCTCGACTCACACAGTATAAATAAAGTAGAAAGAGAGAGAGAGAGAAGATAGACAGATGGAGGAATATGAATGTGGGTCCATGCTGCTAATGTTTGTTCCAAAGAAGGGGAAAACTTTGGCCAAGATGTGCGTAAAGGGAAGGTTGGTTTGTGTCTGTTCGCCTGCGAGGGGATAAATGGGGGGTGGGGGGGTGGGGTGGGGGGTGTTGAGATGCAGCCCCCCCCCCCGTCCTCCTCCTCCTCCTCTCTGTTTGGGTTTGTTTTCTCTCGACTCACATGAAAAACTCGGGCGAGGAGGGGCTGGCTCGGCTCCCGCTGTTGTCGTGGCCGCCTCCGTTGCCGTTGCCGTTGCCGCTGCCTCCGTTCCCGGCGCCCACTACGACTCCCCCTCCGCCGGCGTTGCTTTCTCGGAACCCGCTGCTGACGAGCTTCTCGTACTTCTCCTTGTAGGCGTCCCTCTCCCGGACCAGCCTGGAGATCTCCTGCTTGAGGTGCTCGACCTGCGAGAGGAGCTGGGTCTTCTCGGACTCGAGCACGTGGCGCTGCTGGACCCGCTTGAAGCGGCAGGACTGGGCGTAGCCGCGGTTCTTGAGCGTGCGGCGCTTCTGCTTGAGCCGGATCACCTCCTCCTTGCTCACGCCGCGGAGCTGCCGGTTCAGCTCCCGCACCGACATGGTGACCAGCTGGTCGTCGGAGAAGCGGTCGTCGAAAGGGGACGAGGAGTGCGACGACGACACCGGAGGAGGAGGAGGAGGTGCGGAATTCGGGTGCGGAGGAGGAGGAGGAGGGTTGCTACTCGCCGCGGAAGAGTGGTGGTGCGGGTGGTGGTGGTGGTGGTGGTGGTAGTGCTGCGCTCCGTTCTGCTGCTGCTGAGCCGCCGCGGCTGCGATGACAGCGGACACGACCGCCGCAGCGGAGCCCATCTCGTCCGGGTTGCCCCCCAGCTGTTGCCCTCTCGGGTAGCCATCGAAGGCGGCGGCGTTGCGAGCCACGCTTTGGAGCTGGTGGTGGCTGCTGCTGATGAGGGCTTCCACCGCGTCCTCGGGACTGAACGCCAGCGCCTCCGGGTTGAGCTGCGTCGGGTAGCCGCTCATCCAGTAGTAGTCTTCCAGGGGGCCCTTCTGGTCGTGGCCGGGCCCTCCGTGGCTGCCGGTCCCGCCGCTCTGCCCTCCTCCTCCTCCTCCTCCTCCTCCGGAAGAGCCCGGGCTGGGTGCGGAGAAGCTGGGCGAAGGCGGCACCGAGCTGCACGGCGTGCTCATCGGCGTGGAGGAGAGCGACCCGCCGGCGATGAGCCTCCCGCACTGGCTGATGAGCCGCTCGCTCTCCAGCGGCTCCTTCTTCACCTCGAACTTCATGAGGTCGAAGTCGTTGACGTACTCCATGGCCAAGGGGCTGGTGGGCAAGTCCGAGCTCCCTCCGCCGCCGCCACCCCCGGCGTTGTTGCCCAGCGAGAGCTCCGAGGAAGGCATCCGCTTCGCCGCCACCGTCCTCCAGAAGGGCAGCGAGGAAGCCGAGGGAGGCGCGGACAGCGGGAGGCCGCCTTGGCTCGCCAGCTTGGCGGTGGCAGAGAACGAGCCAAGGCTCTTGTCCAGGAAGGGAGAGAGAGAGAAAGAGAGAGAGAGAGAGACCCAGCCGCCTTCAGCCGCCCTCCTCCTCCTCCTCCTCCTGCTTCTCCTCCTGCTTCTCCTCCTCCTCTGGCTCTACTCCGCCGCCTTCTGCATTGGCTTCTCCCTTTTCTCCTCTCCCTCCTCCCTCCCCTTCCTGCTCTGAGGAGAGAGAGAGAAAGAGAGAGAGAAACAACACCGCTTTCTTCTTCTTCCCCTCCTGAACTTCTTCTCCACGCCTTTGCCTCCTTTCTCTCTCTCTTCAGCAGTCAGCACCACCTCTCTCTCTCAAGGCTCGGAGGGGAAAGAGGGGAAAGAAGTCACACCACCGCTTTCTTCTTCTTCTCCCCCTCCTCAACTTCTTCTCCACGCCTTTGCCTCCTTTCTTCCTTCAATCAGCACCACTGTCTCTCACAATGCTCTGAGGAAGGAAAAGAAGCAGCACCACCACTTTCTTCTTCCTCTCCTGAACTTCTCCACGGCTTTGCCCTTCTTTCTCTCTTCAGCAATGGGCTCAGATCTCTCTTCAGCTCTTCTTGCCTCCTCCTCAAGGCTCTGGGGAGAGAAAAGAAGCAACAACAGGGCTTTCTTCTCCCCCTCCTCAACTTTTCAGCCCTTCAGCTCTTCTTGCCTCCTCTTCAAGGTTCTGGAGAAAGAACAGAAGCAACAACAGGGCTGTCTTCTCCCCTCAACTTCTCCAAGCCTTTGCCCTTCTTTCTCTCTTCAGCAGTCAGCAGCACCTCTCTCTCAAGGCTCTGAAGAGGGAGAAGGAAAAGAAGCAGCAGCAACACTTTCTTCTTCCTCTCCTGAACTTCTCCACGGTTTTGCTTTCTTTTTCTCTTCAGCGATTGTCTCCAATCTCCTTCAGCTCTTCTTGCCTCCTCCTCAAGGCTCTGGGGAGAGAGAAGAAGCAACAACAGGGCTTTCTTCTTCCTTTCCTCAACTTCTCAGCCCTTCAGCTTTTCTTGTCTCCTCTTCAAGGCTCTGGGGAGAGAAAAGAAGCAACAACACGGCTTTCTTCGTCCTCTCCTCAACTTCTCCAAGCCTTTGCCCTTCTTTCTCTCTTCGGCAATTAGCAGCACCTCTCTCTCAAGGCTCTGAGGGGAAAGAGGGGAAAGTAACACCACCGCTTTCTTCTTCTTCCCCTCCTCAACTCTTCAGCCTTTCAGTTCTCTTGTCTCCTCCTCAAGGCTCTGAGGAAAGAGAGGAAAGAAGCAACACCACTGCTTTCTTCTTCTTCTTCCCCTCCTCAACTCCTCAGCCTTTCAGTTCGCTTGTCTCCTCCTCAAGTCTCTGAGGAAAGAAGCAACACCACCGCTTTCTTCTTCTTCCCCTCCTCAACTTCTCCTCGCCGTTGCTCTTCTTTCTCTCTTCAGCAATCAGCACCGGTCTCCCTTCGGCTCTTCTTATCTCCTTTTCAAGGGCTTTGAGGAGAGAAAAGGAGCAACAACACGGCTTTCTTCTTCTTCCCCTCTTCCTCAGCTCCACCTCTTTGCCTTCTTCAGCAATCGGCACCTCTGAGAAGAGAGAAGAAGCAACAACACGGCTTTCTTCTTCCTCTCCTCCACTTCTCAGCCCTTCAGCGATTCTTGTCTCCTCCTTAGGGCTCTGAGAAGAGAGAAGAAGCAACACCACGGCTCTCTTCTTCTTCCCTGCTCAACTTCTCCACGCCTTTGCCTTCATTCTCTCTCCGGGCATCAGCAGCACTCTCCTCGCAGCTCTTCTTCCCTCCTCCTCCTCCTCAAGCCCGGCTCCTTCATTTCTGCTCCGGAAATTGCAAGGCAAGGGAATTGTGCTCTGGGACCAGGCGAACTTCAACTCCCAAGTTTTAAATCCCTCTCTGTGTGTGTCTCGGTGTTTTTTCCCCCTGTCTCTATCTCTCTGGGTTTTGTTTTGTTATTGTTTTCCCCAGCCCTCGTCCGGGAGGGAGAGTGCTTCAAAGCCCTTGGCGGAGTTTTATAGCGCGCCTGACGTCGGCCGGGTCCGAGGATGGCGCGCCGGGGCCAATCAGAAGCCGAGGAGCCGGCCCCCTCATTTGCATCTCGGAGCGCGAGGAGGAAACTTTCTTCCCAGCTTGTCAATCAACCTGATAAATAAATAAATAAAGGGGGGGAGGCCCCCATCAGCTGACTGTCAGCTGGGACCCCGGAGGCGGGCTTAACCCTTTCCTGCCCGCTAGAGAATGAGAAATGAGGAGAGAAGAAGGAGATGGATGGATGACTGGATTGCAGAGAGAGAGGTAAGGATGCTAAGTCGATTTGGGGCTTGGTTGCTGTGAGTTTTCCGGGCTGTCTGGCCACGTTCCAGAAGCATTCTCTCCTGACGTTTCGCCCCCATCTCTGGCAGGCATCCGGAGAGGTTGTGAGGGCTGTTGGAAACTGGAAAATTGAGGAATAATTATCTTGTCTGTTGGAGGTAGGTGTGAATGTTAGAAATGAATAGCCTTGCAACTTCAAGGCTTGGCTGCTTCCTGCCTGGGGGAAATCCTTTGTTGGGATTCCCCCAAGCAGATTAGCTGGCCCCGATTGTTGGGAGGTGATCAACACTCCCTGATGGTTTCTTAGGCTTGCATTGACTTGGGAACTCCTTGGCCACCTTGATTAGCATGTAACGGCCTTGCAGTTTCAAGGTCTGACTGCTTCCTGCCTGGGGGAAATCCTTTGTTGGGATTCCCCCAAGCAGATTAGCTGGCCCTGATTGTTTCTTGGGCTTGCATTGCTGGGGAACTCCTTGGCCACCTTGATTATTTTATTATTTATTTATGTATGACATTTATATGCCGCCCTGCTCACCCTGAAGGGGACTCATGTAATGGCCTTGCAGTTTCAAGGTCTGGCGTCTCCTGCCCAGGGAATCCTTTTTTGGAAGGTGATTAGCTGGCCCTGATTGTTTCTTGGGCTTGCATTGACTGAGGAACTCCTTGGCCACCGTGATTGGCATGTAAAAGCCTTGCAGTTTCAAGGTCTGGCTGCTCCCTGCCTGGAGGAATCCTTTGTTGGAAGGTGATTAGCTGCCCCTGATTGTTTCTTGGGCTTGCATTGACTGGGGAACTCCTTTGCCACCTTGATTAGCATTGAATGGCCTTACAGCTTCAAGGTCTGGGCTTTTCCTGCTCAGGGGAATCCTTTGTTGGAAGGTGATTAGCTGGCCCTGATTGTTTCTTGGGCTTGCATTGCCTGGGGAACTCCTTGGCCACCTTAATTAGCATGTAAAAGCCTTGCAGTTTCAAGGTCTGGCTGCTTCCTGCCTGGGGGAATCCTTTGTTGGAAGGTGATTAGCTGGCCCTGATTGTTTATTGGATTTGCATTGACTGAGGAACTCCTTGGTCACCTTAATTGGCATGTAAAAGCCTTGCAGTTTCAAGGTCTGGCTACTCCCTGCCTGGGGGAATCCTTTGTTGGGAGGTGATTAGCTGGCCCTGATTGTTTCATGGGCTTGCATTGACTGAGGAACTTCTTGGCCACTTTAATTAGCATGTGATGGCCTTGCAGTTTCAAGGTCTGGCTGTTTCCTGCCTGGGGAAATCCTTTGTTGGAAGGTGACTAGCTGGCTCTGATTGTTTCTTGGGCTCCCATTGATTGGGGAACTCTTGCTGGCTTATTCCTCTTGAGCCTGACCCCACTTCCTGCCCGGTTGGTGTGAAAGGAGAGATCTGGAAGGAGATCCAGCAGATTCCTTGTTGTCTCAATCATACATCTATGGTTTTGCAAAGACTTTCTCTCCCAAAGTGAGCTTTCAAGTCAGACTCAGCATAAAAGGCTTTGAGAGGGACGATGACATGCATGCACTGCACTCCATTCAATCCCGGCAGGGATCCGCTGGATTGAAAAGTGGGGGGAAAGGAAAGCACCAGTCACGTGTGGTCATTTCTCTCTCTCTCTCTCTCTCTTGAGAGAAATGCTGGTCATTTAAAAAAAAATTACACTGGAAGCAAGGAGAAGAGAATTGCAAAAATCCGGTTGAAACCTCCACAGCGCCACCTACAGGTCGGTTTCAGATTGCAGCGCTTCCAGTTATTAGGAGAGCTATTTCCAGATTGATATGAGAATAATACATCACATAGTCCTACATCAGGCATGGGAAAAGTTTTGCCCTTCCTCTAGATATTTTGGACTTCAACTCCCACCATTCCTAATAGCCTCAGGCCCTTTCGTTTCTTCCTTCCTTCCTTCCCGCTTTTTTCTTTCCTTCCTTCTTCTCTTCCTTCCTTTCTGTCTTCTTTCTCTCCTTCCTTCCTTCCTTCTTTCCTGCCTTCCTTCTTTATTTCCTTCCTTCTCTTTCCTTCCTACCTTCCTTCCTGTCTTCTTTCCCTTTCTTCCTTCTTTTCATCCTTCCTTCCTTCTTTCCTTCCTTCCTTGCTTCTTTTGTTTTTTCTTTCTTTCTTTCTTTCCTTCTTTCCTTCCTTCCTCCCTTCCTTCATTCCCATCTTCTTTTCTTCCTTCCTTCTTCTCTTCCTTCCTGTCTTCTTTCCCTCCTTCCTTTTTTGTTTTCCTCCTGCCTTCCTTCCTTTCTTCTTTCCTGCTTTCCTTCTTTATTTCCTTCCTTCTCTTTCCTTCCTACCTTCCTTCATGTCTTCTTTCCCTTCCTTCCTTCTTTTCATCCTTCCTTCCTTCCTTCCTTCCTTCTTTCCTTCCTTCCTTGCTTCTTTCATTTTTTCATTCTTTCCTTCCCTCTTTCTTTCTTTCTTTCCTTCTTTCCTTCCTTCCTTCCTTCCTTCCTTCCTTCCTTCCTTCCCATCTTCTCCTTTTCTTCCTTCCTTCCTTTCTTTTTCTTTCCTTCCTTCTTCTCTTCCTTCCTTCCTTCCTTCCTTCCTTCCTTCCTTCCTTCCTGTCTTCTTTCGCTCCTTCCTTCCTTCCTTCCTTCTTTCTTTCCTTCCTTCATTCCTTCCTTCCTTCTTTCCTTCTCCTTCCTTCTTTCCTTTTCCTTTTCCTTCCTTCCTTCCTTCCTTCCTTCCTTCCTTCCTTCTTCTTTCCCTTCCTTCCTTACTTTTTTCCTTTCTTTCTTCCTTCTTTCATTTTCTTTCTTTCCTTCCTTCCTTCCCTCCTTCCTTCCTTCTTTCTTTCCTTTCTTCCTTCTTTTTTTCCTCCTTTCCTTCCTTCCTTCATTTTTTCCTTCTTTCTCCCCTTTCTTCCTTCCTTCCTTCCTTCCTTCCTTCTTTCCTTCTCCTTCCTTCCTTCTTTCCTTTTCCTTCTCCTTCCTTCCTGCCTTCTTTCTTTTTCCCCTTCCTTCCTTACTTCTTTCCTTCCTTCCTTGCTTCTTTTGTTCTATCTTCCTTCCTTACTTCCAGTTTTCCTTCCCTCCTTCCTTCCTTCTTTCTTTCCTTTCTTCCTTCTTTATTTCCTTCTTTCCTTCTTTGTGCCCTCCTTCCTTCCCCTTTTGTCCTTCCTTCTTCCTTCCTTCCTTTTTTATATCCTTCTTTCTTTCTTTTCTTACTTCCTTTTTTCTTCCTTTCTTTTTTTCTTTTCTTCCTTCTTTCTTTGCTTTCTTCCTTTCTTCTGCTTAAACGGCTGAAGGGGAATAGGAAAAGGCCTGAGGCTGTTAGGAATGGTGGGAGTTGAAGTCCAAAACACCTCAAGGGAGGGCCCAAGTTTGCCGATGCCTGATTGAGAGCCTATGTTTCTGCCTTAAGGAACCTCTCTGTGTCAAATACACCTTTAGACCTGCCAGATGTGATTTTCGACGGCCTTTACGGCAACGTCGATCGAATTAGAATTACTCGTAATGCGGTCATAAATGAACCGTCCCTTGAAAGTTAAGATTAACTGCAGCGCCGTAAAGTTGTTTATCTGAAAAGTAATTCTCAGAAACCCGGCTCCTGACACTTAGTCATCTATTAAACCAGCCTTTTTGAACGTTGTACTTCGGCATCGCCTTCGCTTCAGCCTGGTTTTCAGGATTTCCTGTTGGAAATCTTCACCTGATGCTAAAAAGACACTGTTTGCAGAAACTTCTCTGCTGTTTTAGAGACAAATCATTTCCAGTAAATACTAGATTTTGGCGAAGAAAGAACAGGGTGTGTTTTTTGATGATTTGGAGACTGATGTGATGCATACTGTGTTGTTGAAGGCAGGCTGTATAGCCATATTCCAGAAGCATTCTCTACTGACATTTCACCCACATCTATGGCAGGCATCCTCAGAGGTTATGAGGTCTGTTGGAAACTAGGCAAGTTAGTTTTATATATCTGTGGAATGCATTAAGAGGAGCATAGTGTCTAGATCTAGGGAAGTCATGCTACCCCTCTATTCCGCTTTGGTTAGACCACACCTGGAATATTGTGTCTAATTCTGGGCACCACAATTCAAGAGAGATATTGACAAGCTGGAATGTGTCCAGACAAGGGTGACTAAAATGATCAAGGGTCTGAAGAACAAGCCCTATGAGGAGCGGCTTAAGGAGCTGGGCATGTTTAGCCTGAAGAAGAGAAGGGTGAGAGAATATGATAGCCATGTATAAATATGTGAGAGAAAGCCACAGGGAGGAGGGAGCAAGCTTGTTTTCTGCTTCCCTGGAGACTAGGACGCGGAACAATGGCTTCAAACTACAAGAGAGGAGATTCCATCTGAACACGAGGAAGAACTTCCTGACTGTGAGAGCCATTCAGCAGTGGAACTCTCTGCCCCGGAGTGTGGTGGAGGCTCCTTCTTTGGAAGCTTTTAAACAGAGGCTGGATGGCCATCTGTCAGGGGTGATTTGAATGCAATATTCCTGCTTCTTGGCAGAATGGGGTTGGACTGGATGGCCCATGAGGTCTCTTCCAACTCTTTGATTATATGATTCTATGATTCAACAGACCTCACAACCTCTGAGGATGCCTGCAATAGATGTGGGTGAAACATCAGGAGAGAATGCTTCTAGAACATGACCAGAGAGCCCAGAAAACACGCAGCAACCCAGTGATTCATAGTATTGATGCCATTTGCACCCACAAAGACTTTTCTAAACAATGATCCAGCTATGTCACAAGCTGGGCGAGAATGTATTCAATGCCATTGTGCAAATGTGAATTGCAGATTATTTTTTGAACAGATGCGGAACAATGGCTTCAAACTACAGGAAAAGAGATTCCACCTGAATATTAGAAAGAACTTCCTAACTGAGAGAACGAGCTGTTTAACAGTGGAACTCTCTGCCTTGGAGTGTGGTGGAGACTACTTCTTTGGAGGCTTTTAAACATAGGCTGGATGGCTATCTTTCAGGGTGCTTTGAATGTGATTTTCCTGCTTTTTGGGAGGAGGTGGGACTGGATGGCCCACGAGGTCTCTTCCAACTCTAGGATTCTATTATTATTATTATTATTATTATTATTATTATTATTATTATTATCATGAGAGAAGCCACCCCGCAGGACTGCAACACATCCGGGTGTGTTTCTTAGCAGATGACTGACTCTCTGACACCAAAAGCAACCAGAAACGACTTGCAGCATGAAACCAAACCATCATTATTCTTCTTCTTCCCCACCCAAGGAAGCCTTGGAGACTGAAGCAGGAGAAGAACAGAATTAGAGAGTGATCTTTCCTGAGACAAAGATATGATGCAAACTCCATAAGATCAACTCAAATTGCATTGTCCCAGACGATCCTTAGATGCCACTGCTTTCAAGGAGGTGAGCTTAAAGACAAACCTTCCCAAGGAACATGGCTACCTTAGTACCTTCCCTTCCCTTGCAGCTGAAACATCTCCTTTGGGCAGCATTCTTTCTCTCCCCGCGACAACGACGGGTGTCTAAACATTTACAGTCCTCTATTCGAAGCATTTCTTCTCTAACCACCGCACACTTTCATTTCAATTAGAAGCATTCAGCTCTCTGTCATTCTCCGGCGATGACAGGCCAGCTTCCCCCAGTTTTTTTCTCCTCCCTTATTTATTTTTTTGCTGGCTCCAAAGCCTATTTATCCATCTATAATATGTTCAGGCCTTGCTTGCAATATATGCATAACTTTTTGAGAAGTGGAAGAAAACACAGGTAAGAAGGGTGGCGTCTGGTGGAAGCTGCATTTAGTTGCAACGAGAGAGTGTGTCTGTGTTGTAAATTGTTCTCCTGTCAGAAAAAGTATGGATTTGGTAAAAAAAAATAATTAAATTGTTTTTATTGTTCCACCTTCTCTCCTGTGCTATGCTAATAATAAGTAACGATGCTCCATGCAGTCATGCTGGCCACGTGACCTTGGAGGTGTCTACGGACAATGCCGGCTCTTCGGCTTTGAAATGGAGATGAGTGTTGTTGTTCATTCGTTCAGTCGTCTCCGACTCTTCGTGACCTCATGGACCAGCCCACGCCAGAGCTCCCTGTCAGCCGTCACCACCCCCAGCTCCTTCAAGGTCAGTCCAGTCACTTCAAGGATGCCATCCATCCATCTTGTCCTTGGTCGGCCCCTCTTCCTTTTACCTTCCACTTTCCCCAGCATCATTGTCTTCTCTAGGCTTTGCTGTCTCCTCATGATGTGACCAAAGTACTTCAACTTTGTCTCTAGTATCCTTCCCTCCAATGAGCAGTCGGGCTTTATTTCCTGGAGGATGGACTGGTTGGATCTTCTCGCAGTCCAAGGCACTCTCAGGACTTTCTTCCAACACCACAGCTCAAAAGCATCGATCTTCTTTCGCTCAGCCTTCCCTAAGGTCCAGCTCTCACATCCATAGGTTACTACAGGGAATACCATGGCTTTGACTAGGCGGATCTTTGTTGCCAGTCTGATGTCTCTACTCAGATGATGTCTCTACTCAGACTCAGATGAGTACCACACCTCAAAGTCGGATACGACTGGACTTAATGTCAGGGGAAAACCTTTACCTTTTACTATGCTAATAATATAATATAATGTAATATACTGTATATACTTGAGTATAAGCTGACCCGACTATAAGCTGAGGCACCTAATTTTATGACAAAAAACTGGGAAAACATATTGACTCAAGTATAAGCCGAGGGTGGGAAATGCAGCTACTACTGGTATATTTCAAAATAAAAATAGATACCAATAAAATTACATTAATTGAGGCATCAGGAGGTGAAATGTTTTTGAATATTTACATAAAACTATAATTTGAGATAAGACTTCCCAACTCTGATGAAACCATTATTCTAACCTTCTTCAAGGTGAATGTACTTACGTATCCTTCCAACAGTAATAAAGAGAATAAAATAATAAATGTAATAATAAAGTAATAAATGCAATAATAAAGTAAAATAATAAATGTAATAATCATAAATAGTGTAAAATAATAAATGTAATAATAATAAGGTAAATACTGTAAAAGTAATAATAATGAAGAAAGTAAAATAATACATGAAATAAAAATAATACTAATAACAGAGTAAAATAATAAATAACCTTGACTCGAGTATAAGCCGAGGGGAGCTTTTTCAGCCTAAAAAGGAGGCTGAAAAACTAGGCTTATACCCGACTATATACAGTAATGTAATATAATGTATATACATATAATATTTATAATATTATAATGTAATACAATAGAATACTACTAATAATATGATATAATTATATATTTTACATTACATGTAATATTAGTAATAATATTACAATATAATGCTTTAGTAAAATATTGCAATATATAATACTGATATTGTACTATGCTAATAATATATTGTGTGTGTGTGTGTGTGTGTGTGTGTGTATATATATATATATATATATATATATATATCTTGTAAGCCGCTCTGAGTCCCCTTTGGGGTGAGAAGGACAGGATATAAATGCCATAAATGAATACATAAATTGTGTCTTTTATATACATCATAATAAGATGAGAAAAATGTGGATTGGGGGATAGCATTAAAAAGAAGACAACCCCCCCCCAAAAAAAATTATATCTAAAGGAATTTGGAACTTTAGGAAGTTTAGTAGAAAGTTTAGACTTTCAGTCTTTTCCATTGTGGTTTTCTTCTTTCCAGCGATTTCTTTTTCTCATCTGCCCCCCCCCCCCCTTTTCTTCTTTTAGTTGCTATGTAGTGTATTTTCCTGCTAATTATTTTGGTTTTATTATCAACTCATTTTTTTCTAGTCTCATACCAGTGGCACAGTGGGTTAAATTGTTGAGCTGCTGAACTTGCTGTCTGAAAGGTTGGCCGTTCGAATCCGGGGAGCGGGATGAGCTCCCACTGTTAGCCCAGCGTCTGCCAATCTAGTAGTTTCAAAACATGCAAATGTGATTAGATCAATAAGTACTGCTCCGGCGGGAAGGTAATGGCACTCCATGCCGACCACATGACCTTAGAGGTGTCTACAGACAATGCTGGCTCTTTGGCTTAGAAATGGAGATGAGCACCAACCCCCAGAGTTGGACACATCTGGACTTCATGTCAGAGGATAACCTTTACCTTTACCTACACAATGTGCCATCTTCTGAGGGAAGGTGATGGTGCTCCATGCAGTCATGCCGCCACATGACCCTGGAGGTGTCTACGGACAATGCCGGCTCTTCCGCTTAGAAATGGAGATGAGCACCAACCCCCAGAGTTGGACACAACTGGACTTAATGTCAGGGGAAAACATTTACCATTTACCTATAGTTACGTAATGGTGACCAGTCCATATATTTCCTTCCTTGTCCTTTTGAGTGTTTAGACTATTATTGAGTTTATTATTATTATTATTATTATTATTATTATTATTATTTCCAGCATTTCTATCCCGTCCTTCTCAACCCCCGGAGGGGAACTCAGGGCTGCTTACACTCGGCAACAATTCGATGCTGCAACATATAATAGATACAACTATTATCTATTGTTTTAACAACAATTTAAAACAATAGATAGAACATTAATTAAAAACAATTTAAACATTGGGTTGTTGTAGGTTTTTTCGGGCTATATGGCCATGTTCTAGAGGCATTCATAGAATCATAGAATCATAGAATCAAAGAGTTGGAAGAGACCTCATGGGCCATCCAGTCCAACCCCCTGCCAAGAAGCAGGAATATTGCATTCAAATCACCCCTGACAGATGGCCATCCAGCCTCTGTTTAAAAGCTTCCAAAGAAGGAGCCTCCACCACACTCCGGGGCAGAGAGTTCCACTGCTGAACGGCTCTCACAGTCAGGAAGTTCTTCCTCGTGTTCAGATGGAATCTCCTCTCTTGTAGTTTGAAGCCATTGTTCCGCGTCCTAGTCTCCAGGGAAGCAGAAAACAAGCTTGCTCCCTCCTCCCTGTGGCTTTCTCTCACATATTTATACATGGCTATCATATCTCCTCTCACCCTTCTCTTCTTCAGGCTAAACATGCCCAGCTCCTTAAGCCGCTCCTCATAGAGCTTGTTCTCCAGACCCTTGATCATTTTAGTCGCCCTCCTCTGGACACATTCCAGCTTGTCAATATCTCTCTTGAATTGTGGTGCCTAGAACACAGTATTCCAGATGTGGTCTAACCAAAGCAGAATAGAGGGGTAGCATTACTTCCTTAGATCATTCCCTCCTGACGTTTCGCCTGCATCAACAAACCAGTTATTCCGGCCATGAAAGCCCCGGGCCTTAGTTTGAGGACCCCTGGCTTAATCTATTCACATGTTCTTATGTAATTATGATGTTGTTGTTATTGCTTGTGCTTTTGGTTTTATTTTAATTAAAATGAAAAACAATTTTAACAAATATAAACTTATTAGTATTTCAGTGGAAAGTGTGCTTTTCACTGATGAGATAGGATTGTTGTTGTTGTTGTTGTTGTTGTTGTTGTTGTTGTGTGCTTTCAAGTAGTTTGAGACATAGATTGACCCTGAGCGAGTGCCTGGTAAATGACCTTGGAGGGCCGTATCCAGTCCCCGGGCCATAGTTTGAGGACCCCTGGCTTAATGTATTCATGTGTTCTTATGTAATTATTATGATGTTGTTGTTATTGCTTGTGCTTTTGGTTTTATTTTAATTAAAATGAAAAACAATTTTAACAAATATAAACTTATTAGTATTTCAATGGAAAGTGTGCTTTTCACTGATGAGATAGGATTGTTGTTGTTAGGTTCTTGTAGGTTTTTTCGGGCTATATGGCCATGTTCTAGAGGCATTTTTCACAGAGAAGCCATTGAAATCCACAAGCATGTGGACAATTTCAACAGAAAGGAGGAGACCATGAAAATGAACAAAATCTGGCTACCAGTATTAAAAAACTCTAAAATTACAACAGCAAAACAGCAGAGAGGAAACAGCCAAGCACAGCTTAACACCTCTCAACAAAACATTTTCCCAGGCTCAGACAGGCCTTCAAATGCTAATGGTGGTCAGCTGAAACATTCACACCTAGCTCCAGCAGAGAAGAGCTCTTTACCCAACCCCAGTCATTCCACAGATATATAAACCCATTTTCCTATTTCCAACAGACCTCACTACCTCTGAGGATGCTTGCCATAGATGCAGGCGAAACGTCAGGAAAAATGCCTCTAGAACATGGCCATATAGCCCGAAAAAAACCCACAAGAACCTAGTGATTCCAGCCATGAAAGCCTTCGACAATACATTGTTGTTGTTGTTGTTGTGTGCTTTCAAGTAGTTTCAGACATAGGTTGACCCTGACCGAGGGCCGGGTAAATGACCTTGGAGGGCCGTATCCGGTCCCCGGGCCATAGTTTGAGGACCCCTGGCTTAATGTATTCACGTGTTCTTATGTAATTATGATGTTGTTGTTCTTGCTTGTGTTTTTGGTTTTATTTTGCTGTAATATGTTGCCTGGGCTTGGCCTCATGTAAGCCACCCCGAGTCCCCGTTGGGGGAGATGGAGCGGGGTATAAATAAAGTTTATTATTATTAGGTTCTTGTGGGTTTTTTCGGGCTATAGAGCCATGTTCTAGAGGCATTTCTCCTGACGTTTCACCTGCATCTATGGCAAGCATCCTCAGAGGTAGTGAGGTCTGTTGGAATTAGGACAATGGGTTTATATATCTGTGGAATGGCTGGGATGGGGCAAAGAGCTTTTCTCTGCTGGAGCTAGGTGTGAATGTTTCAACTGACCACCTTCATTAGCATTTGAAGGCCTGGCTGAGCCTGGGAAAATCTCTTGCTGAGAGGTGTTAAGATGTGCCTGGTTGTTTCCTCTCTGTTGTTTTGCTGTTGTAATTTTAGAGTTTTTTAATACTGGTAGCCAGATTTTGTTCATTTTCATGGTCTCTTCCTTTCTGTTGAAATTGTCCACATGCTTGTGGATTTCAATGGCTTCTCTGTGTAGTCTGACATGGTGGTTGCTGGTGTGGTCCAGCATTTCTGTGTTCTCAAATAATATGCTGTGTCCAGGCTGGTTCATCAGGTGCTCTGCTATGGCTGACTTCTCTGGTCGAAGTAGTCTGCAGTGCCTTTCGTGTTCCTTGATTCGTGTTTGGGCAACGCTGCTGCGTTTGGTGGTCCCTATGTAGACTTGTCCACAGCTGCATGGTATATGGTAGTGTTGGGGTTCAGCCTGAGTTTGAACTTGAACCTGATTCTCTGTTTGTTCCTCCTGATGCTAATGAAAGTATATTTACTGATGCTAGTGGAAATGTACCTTTTGATGCCAATGCTCCTGAAATTAGTGAGGAAGAAACTGCTGTAGGTTTGGAAAATGCCAATGTTCCTGAAATTAGTGAGGAAGGAACTTCTGTAGATTTGGAAAATGAAAGTACCAGTGTTCCTGAGAATGTTTCAGAGGGAGACCTTGAACTTTCTCTCCCTTCTGCACCTGTTAACTGTAATGACAACAGAAGGGGCCAAATTTGGGAAGACAGAAGTAAAACACTCAGTTTGTGTCGATCCTCCCGAATTCAAGAATTAAAAACATTGGCTTCAAAACAAAAGGGCGGTTCACGGAACCGATTCTTGAGTTTTAATTGCAATACACCAGGCTGATTGCTTCAGTTCAGGCATCGTTTCAGTATTGATGAAGACCTTGGCAGTTCTCCCGGTTCCCTGGCCATAGTTTGGGAAGATTTCTAGGATATCAAGTACGGTTAGTGGATTGCTAACAGATTCCAGTATTTCCTAGTGAGGCTTTTGGTTTTGCTTTGTCCATTTAAATTCATGTTTGCTGATTTTGCTGTGGCTTTTGACTTGCATTTTTCCTTTATTTTGTAACCATTTCTCTTCAATAAAAAAGGATTGTTTTTCACAGCTAAGTGTGGTGGATAGTTATCTTAGGGCCTCGTTCCCTGCTCTGGATTGCAACAGGTAGACTCCTGCAGAGGTGAGAGGATCCCTCTTGTCCTTTGCGAAACGTCAGGAGAAATACCTCTAGAACATGGCTCTATAGCCCGAAAAAACCCCACAAGAACCTAGTGATTCCAGCCACGAAAGCCTTCGACAATTTATTATTATTATTATTATTATTATTATTATTATTATTATTGTAGCAACAGTAAGAACTGACCACGGAACAACAGACTGGTTCAAGATTGGGAAAGGCGTACGGCAAGGCTGCATCCTCTCACCCAACCTTTTTAACTTGTATGCAGAACACATCATGTGATGTGCGGGGCTTGAGGAATGCAAAGCTGGGGTTAAGATTGCTGGAAGAAACATTAACAACCTCAGATATGCAGATGACACCACTCTGATGGCCGAAAGCGAGGAGGAGCTGAGGAGCCTTTTAATCAAGGTGAAAGAAGAAAGCGCAAAAGCCGGGTTGCAGCTAAACGTCAAAAAAACCAAGATTATGGCAACAAGAATGATTGACAACTGGAAAATAGAGGGAGAAACCGTGGAGGCTGTGACAGACTTTGTATTTCTAGGTGCAAAGATTACTGCAGATGCAGACTGTGGCCAAGAAATCAGAAGACGCTTACTTCTTGGGAGGAGAGCAATGTCCAATCTCGATAAAATAGTAAAGAGTAGAGACATCAGACTGGCAACAAAGATCCATTGCCTAGTCAAAGCCATGGTATTCCCTGTAGTCACCTACGGATGTGAGAGCTGGACCTTAGGGAAGGCTGAGCAAAGGAAGATAGATGCTTTTGAGCTGTGGTGTTGGAGGAAAGTTCTGAGAGTGCCTTGGACTGCGAGAAGATCCAACCAGTCCATCCTCCAGGAAATAAAGCCTGACTGCTCACTGGAGGGAAAGATACTAGAGACAAAGTTGAAGTACTTTGGCCACATCATGAGGAGACAGGAAAGCCTAGAGAAGACAATTATGCTGGGGAAAGTGGAAGGCAAAAGGAAGAGGGGCCGACCAAGGGCAAGATGGATGGATGGCATCCTTGAAGTGACTGGACTGACCTTGAGGGAGCTGGGGGTGGTGGCGGCCGACAGGGAGCTCTGGCGTGGGCTGGTCCATGAGGTCACGAGGAGTCGGAGACGACTGAACGAATGAACAACAACATTATTATTATTATTATTATTATTATTATTATTAGCTCCAAGTGCATATGAAAGACTTCCTTAGCTGAGTAAACAAGCCAAGGGATGGTTCAGAAAGGAGGTGACCCACCCCTTTGCAAGTTATATTGACTCTGAGTGTCGTTTGTTAGGACTTAAACAAACTCCTATGTCAAGGCCAACACTTTTAAGTACAGTTACTGCACCTTTTGTTTGTCCAGTGTCTTTATTTTATGGCGCAGAAACGACATGACAGCCTCTCGAATATAAAAGCCCCCCCCCCCTTTCCCTACAAATTGATTTCCCAAAGACTTCCATGGGGGAAGCACACGGCAAAGACATCAACCGCTCTTCGGCAGGGAGCTAGATAAATCCTTTTAGCCCTGCTTCAGATCCGTTAACGGGGCAAGCAAACAACAAATCAGTGCTAGCAGATTTACGGGAACGAAATAATAGAATCAGACGAGATAATCTGATCGGGGTAAAATTGCTGAGGAAACAAGTTCCTCCTTCACCGACAACGGCAGCCTGACAAGCCGAGGCCATTATAAATAGGTGAATTACGATGGAAATAATCGTCCTTGTAATTCAGTATTTATTAAGCCTTTTCTCTTTAAGCAACTCACAGATGCCCGAGAAAAACCTCACTCTCTTTGATGACACATTTATCATTGTGTGTGTATGTGTCGATATATATGTATGTAATTGGTTATAATTTACTATTTGTATTACCTCCATTTTATTTCATAATGGGGCATTTGCATTCAAATTTATGTAATGCGTTCGGCCCACAAACATATTTTCTTCTCCCCGATTAGCATAAATAGTCACTTCATGAATTACTAACAAAGTTGATCTGGGAAATATTGGCGTATTATTTTATTAAGGGAAACACAAACATATGTCCAATAAATTCTCGTCTGCTGCTGGCAGGAAGGACCGCGCACGCAGGGATCCCGCCAACGGTGCCGTAGCGTTGGGTAAGTGGGAAGAATCAGCAGAGATAATTTTGCGCGCAGGAAATTAATTTGCCTTGTCAAGCTGTCTCTTCGTCTTTAATAAATAAGAATGCCCACATTTCAGGAGTGAGAATCACGGAGCACGGAAAGGAAGTACTTATGCATACTTTGAGACTTCCCTCGCCTTGTTTTTTCCCCTATGGACTACATTATCAGGAGACTGAGATACCCAATCTGGTTCTGTATGCTGTTGGCAATTTTTGTTTCCTGTCGGGGCAAATCGGAAGCCCGATTTGACTCGAGTTGCTTAGATCCAAATGCAGCTGCAGTTCGCAAATGGGAGAGACATCATCGTGCTCAGCTCCCCTTTCCTTAATCGCTGTGGCTTCAAGCCAGTGCGCAGTTACGCATGCTTAAATTCCCATTCAAATCAATAAAAAATCAAGCATGCATAATGATGTGACGGATCGCGGCATATCCTTTGAAACAACCTCAAAATTGATCAGGTTTGGTGTCAAACTGAATTCCTGTGCCTGTGTTTTTATGCACGATCGACTCTGCCAAGGTTTCTGTGGCTGGTATTTTATGATGCCAATGCTATTACTATACTGGTCAGTGGCACATAGTCAGTGGCACTATATGTATGAATCAACCCATTTGTTATTTTTGTTTGTTTGTTTTGGTATTCTGCTTTACGTACGCTTTCGTTCCCTGGACTTTTACAGTGTGCGGAAAAATCAATCCATGCAAATTCTATAAGCAGCCTGCACCTATCTGTTTCCATAAATAATTCCCATAGAGAGAACTGATAGCTTCTACTGTCACTACTGCAGTGAATCCATTCAAGGATTTTGGCCAACCTTCAAAGGTACCGTATATACTCGAGTATAAGCCCACCCGAATATAAGCCGAGGCACCTAAATTTTGCCACAAAAAACTGAGAAAACGTATTGACTCGAGTATAAGCCGAGGGTGGGAAATGCAGCAGCTACTGGGAAATTTCAAAATAAAAATAGGTACCATTACAATTACATTAATTGAGGCATTAGTAGGTTAATTTTTTTAATATTTACATAAAACTGTAATTTAAAATAAGACTGCACAACTTGATTAGACCATTATGCAAACCTTCAATGTATCCTTCCAATAAAAAGAGAGTAAAATAATAAATGTAATAATAATAATAAGGAAGCAAGGAAGCAGATGAAACAATAGTTCACATCCTGAGCTGCTGCAAGAAAATCGTGCAGACAGACTACAAGCAGAAGCACAACACCGTTGCTCAGATGATTCATTGGAACTTGTGCCACAAATCCCATCTGCCTGCGACAAAGAACTGGTGGGATCACAAGCCAGAAAACGTTACAGAGAATGAACAAGCCAAACTCCTCTGGGACTTCCGGATTCAGACAGACAGAGGTTTGGAGCGTAATACTCCTGACCTCACAATTGTGTTAAAAAACAAAGTATGGATCATTGATGCCGCAATCCCAGGTGACAGCAGGATTGCAGAGAAACAACTGGAAAAGCCGACATGATATGAGGATTTAAAATCAAACTGCAAAGACTCTGGCACAAACCAGTCAAGGTGGTCCCAGTGGTGATCAGCACACTGGGTGCAGTGCCTAATGACCTTGGCCTGCACTTAAACACAATTGGCGCTGACAGTTGCAGAAGGCCACCTTACTGGGATCTGCATGCATTATTTGCCGATACATCACACAGTCCTAGACATTTGGGAAGTGTCCGACGTGTGATCCAATACAACAGCCAGCAGAGTGTCTGCTGTGGACTCATCCTGTTGTGTTTCAAATAATAATAATAGAGTAAAATAATGACAAAATCAATCCCCTCCCCCAACCACATCAGTATTCAAATTTGGATGTATGGAGTACTTGTGCCAAATTTGGTCCAGTGAATGAAAATACACCCTGAATATCCGATATTTACGTTGTGATTCATGACAGTAGCAAAATTACAGTTATGAAGTAGCAATGAAAATATTTTTATGGTTGGGGGTCACCACAACATGAGGAACTGTATTAAGGGATTGTGGTATCAGTAAAGTTGAGAAACACTGCTTTAATGTATCAGTGACTTGAAGTAATGTCGGGCTATGGCTAGTTAGCAGCGAGCTCATGGCATGGTGGAAGGAAATGGTGGCAGGAAATGGTGGCAATGTTAGGAGGGCTCTGCAACACCAATTTCCCAGGTCGATGCTTGGCAGTAGGAGGGAAGGCAAAGTAGAGCGCAGCTCAGGAAAGCCACCAGTCTCACTGGTGGTTGGATATGCTTCCCCAAAGCCATGTGCAACACCATGCCCTTATGTGAGTTAGATCCATTGGGGAAAAAAATCTACTTTTTATATATATACTAGCTTGGGGACCCGGCGCTGCCCGGGTTATTAGAGAAAGTGGGTAATGGCGGTTCTGTATGCCAAGTTTGGTCTTTATTGGTCTTTGGATAACGGCTGCATTATTTTCAGGAAGTGAGTGAAGGTACTTGAAGTCCCATCATCCATGGCCCATCCTCCTACAAACAGCAGCAGGATATAGAGTGGGTCATGGGGGCTCTGTGTGCCAAGTGTGGTCTTGATTGGTCATTAGAAGAGGGTTGCAGCAGTCTTGGGAAGGGAGTGGAGGTACTTGAAGTCCAATCATCCATGGTCTGTCCTCCTCCAAACTGCAGCAGGATGTAGTGTGGGTCATGGGAGCTCCATGTGCCAAGTTTAGTCTTGATTAGTCATTGGCGAGGGTCTCAGTGGTCTCAGGAAGTGAGCAAAGGTACTGCAAGTCCCATCATCCATCTCCAAAGTTTTCCAAACAACACCAGGACGTAAAGTGGGTCATGAGAGGTCTATGTGCCAAGTTTGGTCTTGATCCGTCATTGGATGAGGTTTGCAGAGGTCTCAGAACGTGAGTGAAGGTACTGGAAGTTCCATCATCCATGGTCCACCCTTCTCCAAAACTGCAGCAGGATGTAGAGTGGGTCATGGGGGCTCTGTGTGCCAACGTTGGTCTTGATTGGTCATTAGATGAGTTTTGCAGCAGTCTTGGGTAGTGGAGGTACTTGAAGTCCCATCATCCATGGTCTGTGGTCCTCCAAACTGCTCCAGGATGTAGAGTGGGTCATTGAAGCTCCATGTGCCAAGTTTAGTCTTGATGAGTCATTGGCGAGGGTCTCAGTGGTCTCAGGAAGTGAGTGAAGTGACTGCAAGTCCCATCATCCATTGTCAAATTCTTCCAAGCCGCACCAGGATGTAGAGTGAGTTATGCGGGCTCTCTGTGTAAATTGTGGTCCTGATCCATCATTGTTGGCAGTTATAATGGTCTTAGGAAGGGAGTTCAGGTATTGCAAGTCCCATCGTCCATGGTGCATCCTCCTTCAAACTGCACCTGGATGTAGAGTGCGTCATGGAGACTCAGTGTGCCAAGTTTGGTATTTATTGGTAATTGGATGAGGGTTGCAGTGGTCTGAAGAATTGAGCAATGGTACTGCAAGTCCCATAATCCACGGTCCATCCCCGGCCAAACCACACCAGGACGTAAAGTGGGTCATCAGAGGTCTATGTGCCAAGTTTGGTCATGATCAGTCATTGGATGAGGTTATCAGCGGTCTCAGAATGTGAGTGATGGTACTGCAAGTCCCATCATCCATGGTTCATCCTCCTCCAAACTGCAGTAGGATGTCAAGTGGGTCATGGGGGCTCTGTATGCCAAGTCTGGTCTGTATTGGTAATGTTCTGACTCAGCCCCCTCTGGCCTTTTCCTTTCCTCTCTTTGTCATCTCGGAATCATGGAATTGAGGCTGGCCAATCAGAGACCATATGCAAATTTCCTTCTCATGTCCCCGTTTCTGCCATTCACTGTTTTCTCCACCAGGTGCTCCTATTGAAGCTGGCCAATCAGAGACCATATGCAAATTTCCTTTTCATGTCCCCGTTTCTGCCATGAACTGTTTTCTCCACCAGGGGCTCCTATTGAAGCTGGCCAATCAGAGACCGTATGCAAATAGCACCACTGTGGCAGCCAATCCGAATGTTGGAACTTTCAGGCTGGCCAATCAGAATGCTGGCACATACACCGCCCTTCCGCCCTCCCTCCACAATTCCTCTGTCCGATACAAACACTCTTCTTTATTATATACATAGATGTAATAGCCGTCCCCTGCCACACGTTGCTGTGGCCCAGTCTGGTGATCTGGAAAATAAAGTAATGAGAAAGTGTTGATTTATAATATATGTAATGTCTTTCTGCTTGTGGGTAAACAGTATTTCTTGTTGTTTCTTTGTCAGTGTTGATGTGGACCTGGTCTGCCTACTCTGGAACATGCAACATATCATTGTCCTTCTTTAGGAGTCCCTTTCAAATCTATGATGCTATATCTCTCTCTGTGTGTGAATCATATCTATTTATCTATATCTATGGCTTGGATGGCTCTTTGCCAAGAGGGCTCTAATTACATTTTCTTACCCTGGTGAAGAGAGTTGGACTAGATGGCCTTAAATATTTTCTGTTGGTCATGGGGGTTCTGTGTGGGAAGTTTGCTCCAATTCTGTTGTTTGTGGGATTCAGAATGCTCTTTGATTGTAGGTGAACTATAAATCCCAGTAACTACAAATCCCAAATGTCAAGGTCTGTGTTGATATTTGGGCATATGGAATATTTGTGCCAAGTTTGGTCCAGATCCATCATTGTTTGAGTCCACAGTACTCTCTAGTAGGGCTGGGCGGTTTCATTTCGTTAATTCGTAATTCGTTAATAATTCGTTAATTTTTTCAATTACAAAACGATAACGAACCATTCTGGAGCAATTATTAAAAAAAACGAATTTTCAAAAATGTTTTGTAAATGCTTCGTATTTCGATATTGTATTCGTTTCGTTATTGTTTTGAGGTCGTTTCGTTATTATTTCCGCATGTCTGGGCCAGTTTTATGGTTTAATTAGTGAAAAAAAATTATAATATCTCACCAACAGTCAACAACAGAGGGAGAGGGAAGCTTCAGAAGGTTTTGGAGGTTTTTTAGCGTATTTCGCGGTCGCGTCCGCCATTAACGAATCGATTTGTTATTGTTTCGGAAATCGATTCATTAATTTTTTACCATTTACGAAATTTCGTAAATATCGAACTTTTTAAAAGGAAAATTTTGTAATTATTTTAAATACAAATCGATTTTAGAAACAATTTTTTCCGTTGTTACCCAGGCCTACTCTCTAGATGTAGGTGAACTACAACTCCCAAACTCAAGGTCAATGCCCACCAAACCCTTCTAGTGTTTTCTGTTGGTCATGGGAGTTTTGTATGCCACGTTTGGTTCAATGCCATAATTGGTGGAGTTCAGAATGCTCTTTGATTGTAGGTGAACTATAAATCTCAGCAACTACATCTCCCAAATGACAAAATCAAAACTTTTTGAGTGAAGGACATACATTGGGTTGTTAGGTGTATGTTGTTAGGTCAATTGGCCCACTGGTTTTTGAGTTCTCTTAATCCCACAAACGAACATTACATTTTTATTTATATAGATTTTCATGCATGCTAAGATCTACCAACTGGATCCTGTGACAAATGTCATACGCTCGGTTCAGGCGGCAGTGAACACAGAAATTCATTTTGCGTACCAGAACTGTAAAATTTCCATAGGAAAAATATATATTCCTGCTTTACCTGAGCTGCCTTCATTTCAGAAGGATAATTTATGGCAGGAGGAGATTTGTTTTGTGGCGGCTGCTGTGAAAAACGTGGGGCTCGGAAATCTTTGCTGATCGAGTGCAAATCATCCGGGGATTGACCACTAGATCTTGAGCTACCTTCTGCCGATTGTTGGCATTCGCAACACCTGAGGGTTTCCGGCTCCTTAAAGCATGTAAATCTTTGCCTCCATAGATGCCAAGATGAATATTTCTTTCTGCCGCGGGATAAAAACAATCTTTGCAAAATGCTCGAGAGATATTTGTACCTTGCAAAGTCTTTGGAAAGGATTATTCTGCACTGAAAAGCACATGGTTTTGATTGTCTTGAACACACCTTTTAAAGGCAGGAAACAATGTTTGTGCTGCATGACCCACTCTACATCCTGGTGGTGCTTGGAGGAGGATGGACCATGGATGATGGGACTTCCAGTACCTTCACTCACATTCTGAGACCTCTGCGAACCTCATCCAACGACTGATCAAGACCAAAGTCGGCACACAGAGCCCCCATAACCCATTATACATCCTGATGCTGTTTCAAGCATGATGGACCATGGATGATGGGACTTGAAGTACCTCCACTCACTTCCCAAGACTGCTGCAACCTTCATCTAATGACCGATCAAGACCACAGTTGGCACACAGAGCCCCATGGGCCACTCTACTTCCCGGTGCTGTTTGGAGGATGAACGATGGATGATGGGACTTGAAGTACCTCCACTCACTTCCCAAGACTGCTGCAACCCTCATCTAATGACCGATCAAGACCACAGTTGGCACACAGAGCCCCCATGGGCCACTCTACTTCCCGGTGCTGTTTGGAGGTTGGACGATGGATGATGGGACTTCAAGTACCTCCACTCACTTCCCAAGACTGCTGCAACCTTCATCTAATGACTGGTCAAGACCACAGTTGGCACACAGAGCCCCCATGGGCCACTCTACTTCCCGGTGCTGTTTGGAGGTTGGACGATGGATGATGGGACTTCAAGTACCTCCACTCACTTCCCAAGACTGCTGCAACCCTCATCTAATGACCGGTCAAGACCACAGTTGGCACACAGAGCCCCCATGGGCCACTCTACTTCCTGGTGCTGTTTGGAGGTTGGACGGTGGATGATGGGACTTCAAGTACCTCCACTCACATTCTGAGACCTCTGCGAACCTCATCCAATGACTGATAAAGACCAAAGTCGGCACACAGATCCCCCATAACCCATTCTACATCCTGATGCTGTTTCAAGCATGATGGACCATGGATGATGGGACTTGAAGTACCTGCACTCACTTCCCAAGACTGCTGCAACCTTCATCTAATGACCAATCAAGACCACAGTTGGCACACAGAGCCCCATGGGCCACTCTACTTCCCGGTGTTGTTTGGAGGTTGGACGGTGGGTGATGGGACTTCAAGTACCTCCACTCACTTCCCAAGACTGCTGCAATCCTCATCTAATGACCGATCAAGACCACAGTTGGCACACAGAGCCCCCATGGGCCACTTTACTTCCCAGTGCTGTTTGGAGGTTGGACGATGGATGATGGGACTCCACTCACTTCCCAAGTACCTCCACTCACTTCCCAAGACTGCTGCAACCGTCATCTAATGTCCGATCAAGACCAAACTGGGTGGAATTCTCTGAAAGATTTTGCCAAAAAGAATCTGTTTCATTGCTCATTTGAAGTGCATCCAGATAGACAAGAGTCCTTTGTTTCACCCTGGTCATTCCACAGATATATAAACCCATTTTCCTATTTCCAACAGACCTCACTACCTCTGAGGATGCTTGCCATAGATGCAGCCGAAATGTCAGGAGAGAATGCCTCTAGACCATGGCCATATAGCCCGAAAAAACCTACAACAACCCAGTGATTCCGGCCATGAAAGCCTTCGACAATACATTGTATCCGGATTTTTTTTTCCCCCTTTGCAGGAAAATACTCTTTCTCTCTAATGCAATGGTTCTCAGCCTTCCTAATGCCTTAATACAGTTCCTCATGTTGTGGTGACCTCCAACCATAAAATTATTTTCGTTGCTACTTCATACCTGTCATTTTGCTACTGTTATAAATCATAATGTAAATATCCATTATGCAGGATGTATTTTCGCTCAGTGGACCAAACTCTCTGTGTTGTCAAAGGCTTTCATTGCTGGAATCACTGGGTTGCTGTGAATTTTCCAGGCTGTCTGGCCATGTTCCAGAAGCATTCTCTCCTGATGTTTCACCCACATCTATGGCAAGCATCCTCAGAGGCTGTTGGAAACTAAGCAAGTGTGGTTTATATATCTGTGGAATAATGTCCAGGGAGAGAGAAAGAACTCTTGTCTGTGAATGTTGAAATTGGCCAGCTTGATTAGGCAAGTAGGCAAGTGAGGTTTATATATCTGTGGAATGCCAACAGACCTCACAACCTTTGAGGTTGCCTGCCCTATATGTGGGTGAAATGTCAGGAGGGAATGCTTCCGGAACATGGCCATACAGCCCGTAAAACTCACAGCAACCTGTTTTCTTTCCCTATAGTTTAACATGTCTTCTACAGACAAATTTGTGAATATGTGTTTTGTGTGTGTGTATGTGTGTGTATAATTTGTGTATATGTGTGTTTGCGTATATATATGTGGTTTTGCGTGTGCGTTGTTATGTAATTATTGTTTTTTTACTTTTTAAGTCTCTTCTGCTGTGTTCTTCAGTGTTTTTGTGAGTTGGCCTGATATGTGCATTGTGTCCAAATTAGGTATCAATTCATCCAGTGGTTTTTTGAGTTCTGTTAATCCCGCAAATGAACATAACATTTTTATTTATATAGATTATGTTATATGTAACATATCTATATCAGGCATGGGTAAACATTTTGACCAGCATAAACTTAACACTATTTCAGTGGAAGAGGAGAGTGAGGAGGAGGGAAGGAGGAGGAAAGTGTTGTTGCAGGTTTGAATCCGGGGAGTGGCGTGAGCTCCTGCTGTTAGCCCCAGCTTCTGCCAACCTAGCAGTTCAAAAACATACAAATGTCAGTAGATCAATAGGTATTGCTCCGACAGGAAGGTAATGAATGGTGCTCCATGCAGTCATGCCGGCCACATGACCTTGGAGGTGTCTACAGAAAATGCCGGCTCTTTGGCTTAGAAATGGGGATGAGCACTACACCCCAGAGTCAGACACGACTGGACTTAATGTCAGGGGAAAACCTTTACCTTTACCTATGTTATTTACTTAGAGTTGGAAGAGACCTCGTGGGCCATCCAGTCCAACCCCCTGCCAAGAAGCAGGAAAATCATGTTCAAAGCACTCCCGACAGATGGCCATTGTTTGAGTTCACAGTGCTCTCTGGATGTAGATGAACTACAACTCCAAAACTCAAGGTCAATGCCCAACAAACCCTTCCAGTATTTTCTGTTGGTCGTGAGAGTTCTGTGTGCCAAGTTTGACTCAATTCCATTGCTGGTAGAATTCAGAATGCTCTTTGATTGTAGTTGGACTATAAATCCCAGCAACTACAACTCCCAAATGACAAAATCAGTCCCTCCTCAACTCCACCAGTATTAAAATTTGGGTATATTAGATCTTTGTGTCAAATTTGGTCCAGTGAATGAAAATACATCCTGCATACCAGATATTTACATTACGATTCATAACAGCAGCAAAATGACAGTTATGATTTAGCAACAAAAATAATTTTATGGTTGGGGCGGGGGGGTCACCATAACATGAGGAAGTGTATTAAGGGATCGTGGCATTAGGAAGGTTGAGAACCACTGCTATAAATGGATCAATGTCTTCTTAATCAGAAACAGATCTGATCTCAATTGACTTGAAGCAGGTTCAGATGTAAAGCGCACACAATAAAGCAAAAGGGGGTATTTTTTGTGCTAATATATGCTCCATTTTGCAGCAGCATCCAAATCTAGAACGCCAGAGTGGTAAGTATGATATTTTTTTACGATTCCTAAACTTGCTTGCAGCCATTATAATCTTCTTTTTGACTGCCGTTTCCTATGCTTTTCCGTCTTTCTTTCCAAACTCAGAAAAATCTTTCAAAATCTACCCAGAGCACAAAACCGAATATTCTGCTTACTAGTTATAGCTCTGGCTTCCTTCCTCCTTATTCCTTCTTATTATTTCGACTTTCTCCCATTTATTAATTGAGATTTATATGCAGAGATCTACCTCTCTGGAATAATAAATCAACCCCTCTCCTTTTTTGGAGACCCAATTCATCTAAATCTAGTTTGGTGTTAACTACAGCTTGTAATACAATTTTGCCTGAGTATCTGCTTTTTGTAGAGCGCAAGTATTTCTCAAATTAACTTCAGATATGATCATATTATTTGTTTCATTACATATCTCTTTTTCTAATTAGATATTCAAATTCTTCTATTTTCTTTTTCTAATAATAGCTATATAATAGTGCCACTCTTCCATCTAATCTGATATTACTGCATTAGAAGAAACACTTCAGAAGAGCAAAAAAGTAGGCCTGGGTAACAACGCAAAAATTTGTTTCTAAAATCGATTTGTAATTGGGGGGTTTTTTTGTTTCGATATTTAAAATAATTACAAAACTTTCCCAAAAAAAAGTTTCGGTATTTACAAAATTTCGTAAATATTTACAAAACATTTTGTAAAGATGGCGCCCTTTTTTTTTCCAATATTTTTTCAATATTTTTTAAATTTAATTATTAATTTAGTAGAATAGGGATTAATTATTATTAATTATTATTAAGGAGGGAAGGCAGGCACTCACTCTGGCGGGCCCTCTCGCTCGCCGCTTGCTCGCCCCTCTCGCTCGCCACTCGCTCGCCCCTCTCGCTCCAGCAGACAAGAGTTCTTCCTCCCACCCTGAACATTATTCCACAGATATATCAACCCCACTTGCCTAGTTTCCAACAGACCTCACAACCTCTGAGGATGCCTGCCATAGATGTGGGTGAAATATCAGGAGAGAGTGCTTCCGCCCCTCTCGCTCGCCGCTCGCTATTATTATTAATAGGCAATGCTAAGCAAGCTGGCCAATTGCAACATTCAGGCAGGAAGCAGCCAGACCATGAAGCTGCAAGGCCATTCGATGCTCATCAAGCTGGCCAGCTGCAACATTCACGCTTGCCTCCAGCAGACAAGAGTTCTTCCTCCCACCCTGAACATTATTCAACCCCACTTGCCTAGTTTCCAACAGACCTCACAACCTCTGAGGATGCCTGCCATAGATGTGGGTGAAATGTCAGGAGAGAGTGCTTCCACCCCTCTCGATATATCAACCCCACTTGCCTAGTTTCCAACAGACCTCACAACCTCTGAGGATGCCTGCCATAGATGTGGGTGAAATGTCAGGAGAGAGTGCTTCCACCCCTCTCGCTCGCTGCTCGCTCGCCCCTCTCGCTCGCCGCTCGCTATTATTATTAATAGGCAATGCTAAGCAAGCTGGCCAATTGCAACATTCAGGCAGGAAGCAGCCAGACCATGAAGCTGCAAGGCCATTCGATGCTCATCAAGCTGGCCAGCTGCAACATTCACGCTTGCCTCCAGCAGACAAGAGTTCTTCCTCCCAACCTGAACATTATTCCACAGATATATCAACCCCACTTGCCTAGTTTCCCAACAGACCTCACAACCTCTGAGGATGCCTGCCATAGATGTGGGTGAAATGTCAGGAGAGAGTGCTTCCGCCCCTCTCGCTCGCCGCTCGCTCGCCCCTCTCGCTCGCCCCTCTCAGCAAGCATCGGCAGGCGGCCATCTTACGTATTTCCGAAATGGACGGAAATACAAAATTTTTTGGCGCCTGCCGTTTCGATATTTAAAAACACTTCCAGGTTAAAAAAAATGTTTTGTAATCGTTTCGTAATTCAAAAATTAACGAATTTTTTAACGAATTATGAATTAACGAAACGAATTGACCAGCCCTACAAAAAAGGAGACTATTTTATATCGAGTTAGGATTTTTGAAATATTCCAGATCTTTCCCCCCTTTTTTTCTTTCTTTCTTTCGTTCCCTTTTAAAATGCAAGATCCAAAGCAGCCAAAGAATGGTGCATTAAGGTGCTCGCTTCATGTGTCTTCTGATTCGGAACAGAAATGATAAGTCCTAATTCTTTTCATCTTCTTGTTGTTGTCTTGGAAGTATTCCTGCCATGTTCGTGGTTTGAAAGAAGAAACCCAATAATTTTGATGTGATATTGGCAGCATTTCTGAATTCCATAAAGGAGGAAAAAATCAGAGCATCTAAAATGATGGGAGAGAAGGTACAGAGATTTTTCAAGATTTATTTAGTGACGGCTTTCAAAAGAATTCTTATGTAAAATGCATGTTTTTTTAAAAAAAATCATAAATGTATAGGAAATGTAGAAATGTACTGTGAAAATATGAAATAAAGATTTAAAATTGAAACTGGATATTTCCCGAGGCACCATTTGTGAGTTTGCACGAGTGCTTCATATTAATGTATGTTATGTTAAGGTCGGATAAGTAGAGTCTCACTTATCCGACCTTTGTTTATCCGACATTCCATCTTATCCGACGCTCTTATCTGACACCGCCTTTTCCTCCAGCATTTCATAGAATCATAGAATCATAGAATCATAGAATCAAAGAGTTGGAAGAGACCTCATAGGCCATCCAGTCCAACCCCCTGCCAAGAAGCAGGAATATTGCATTCAAATCACCCCTGACAAATGGCCATCCAGCCTCTGCTTAAAAGCTTCCAAAGAAGGAGCCTCCACCACACTCCGGGGCAGAGAGTTCCACTGCTGAACGGCTCTCACAGTCAGGAAGTTCTTCCTCATGTTCAGATGGAATCTCCTCTCTTGTAGTTTGAAGCCATTGTTCCGCGTCCTAGTCTCCAAGGAAGCAGAAAACAAGCTTGCTCCCTCCTCCCTGTGGCTTCCTCTCACATATTTATACATGGCTATCATGTCTCCTCTCAGTCTTCTCTTCTTCAGGCTAAACATGCCCAGTTCCCTAAGCCGCTCCTCATAGGGCTTGTTCTCCAGACCCTTGATCATTTTAGTCGCCCTCCTCTGGACACATTCCAGCTTGTCAATATCTCTCTTGAATTGTGGTGCCCAGAATTGGACACAATATTCCTTCAATTAAAGGAGTGCCCCCCCCCCAACTCTGTCTCCATTCACAATAAGTGAAAAGGGCAAGACAAGGAGGAGGAGGAAGAAGAAAATGGGAAAAAGAGGCAGGATCAGGAGCAGAAGCATTTGTTGCACTCCAGGCCAAGAAGAAGCCCTCTGACTTAAAAATGCCACACAGCTGAGTAAAAATGCAAGCAGCTTATTGAAGGTAATTTAAAAAGTACTAGCTGTACCCGCCACGCGTTGCTGTGGCCAACCTTCCCTCTTTCTCTCCTTCACTCCCTCCTTCCTTCACTCCCTCTTTCCTCCCTTCCTTCCCATCTTTCCTTCTCTTCTTCCTTCCTCCTCTATCTCTTTTCTTCCTTCCTTCCCCCTTTTTCTTTATCTTCTGCTGTCTCTCTTTTCTTCCTTCTCTCTTTCCTTCTTTCCTTCCCTTCCTCTTTCTCTACATCTTCTCCCTTCCTTCGCTCCCTCTTTCCTTCCTTCTTTCACTTTTTTCTTTCCTTCTTTCCTTCTTTCTTTCTCTAATTTTCCTTCCTTCCCCCTTTTTCTCCCCCCTCTTTCTCTCCTTTCTTCTTTCTCTACACTTTTCCTTCCTTCTCCCTTTCCTTTTTTCCTTCCCTCCCTCTTTCTTTCTTTCTTTCTTCCTTCCTTCCTTCCTTCCTTCCTTCCTTCCTTTCTTTCTTTCTTTCTTTCTTTCTTTCTCTCTCTCCCCTTCCCTCCCTCTTTCTTCCCTTTTTTCTGTATTGTCATTTAGCTTTTCCTCATTTAGCTTTTTGGGGCTTTTTAAGTCTCTTCTGATGTGCTTTTCAGTGTTTTTAGGAGTGATGGTCACTCGTTGGCCTGAGAGGTGTCTTTTGTCCAAATTTGGTGTCAATTCGCCCAGTGCTTTTTGAGTTATGTTAATCCCACAAACAATCATTACATTTTTATTTATATAGATTAGCAGTAAAAACACTCCAAAGGAATAGGTAAATCTAAGTAGGTAAAAAAGATAAGCAGGGACAAATAATCCAGGACACAAATCCATCAAAGTACATGAAGAACCCACACAGAAACTTCCAAGGTAAGACTCCAAACTTGAAACATGAAACAATGAAACCAAACAAGGTACAACTTGAATCTATCTAAGCCAAGGCTGTGAGGTTCAACACTACATCTTGATCCAGTTCCAACGTTGCTTCGTCTGTCCACAGATTCTGTACTTGGCACTTTTATCCCCTAATCTACTCTAAATCCCCGCCAGAAACAGGTTTCTTCTCAGCCTTGACTCTGTTATCAATTTCTCTCTCAACCTGACAGAGCGCCTGAGAGATTGTTGTGCTATTCTGTTCTGACTTAAAACATGCCTTCTATCTTCTGGCTCATTAATTTCTGCAGATGCCAAGCTTTTCTCAGGCTCAAAGCCCAGGAAATTCTCTGGTAGCAATTCAGGCCTTCCAGAAACAATCCCATCATCCCCAAACTCTTCAGGAACATTCTCATCAGCAAAGACACTTTGAACAGGAATCCTATTGTCATTCTCTGCATCTAAAACATCCTCATCATTAGAAACAGCATTGTCATTGTCATTCCCAACATCATTAGAAACAGCATTGTCATTCCCAACATCCAGATGCACTGATCATTACACACAGTCACAGGCTGAACTCCAACAGCATCCTCCCTCCTTCCCTCTCTGATTTCCATGCTTCTCTTCTGCATCTGGGCACTTCCTGCTGGGACACTCTAGCCCTGAAGTGTTGCCTTTCCTTAACCCTTTGAGTCCCTGATGTTAGTATTCCAGGTGTCTAACACCTCATTGGATCAGTAACAATAGGAGACTCCGTATTATTTGACACTTTCATGTATCTGATGTTCTGCCAGCCCATTTATGTTAGATAAGCGAGACTCTACTGTACAACATTTGACTTACAAATGACTCGTAGTTAAGAATGGAGTGAGACAACAAGAAGTGAGAGAAATCTTCCTCTAGAAAGAGAAATCCTCTTCTGGAAGAGTTATTTGAAGACTGTACGGAAGCTCCAACCAGTCCAGATTTCTCACTGGAGCAATGTACAAAAAGCATACAACCCCACCTATTACATCATCTCCACTGGCTGCCAGTTTGCAACTGAGCTCAATTCAAAGTGCTGGCATTGGCCTATAAAGCCTTGATTGGTTCTGATCCAACTTATCTATCCAAACATATCTCCTTTATGAGCCAGTTAGAGCCTTAAGATCAATGTGTGTCCAGCACTGTGGGTGGGGCCAGATACCTGTTGGGACAGCCCCATGGTTGCCATGGCAGACATGAAGTCCTGAGCCGCTCCCGATAAGGCGGTCTCGGCATGGACATTGAAGTCCCCCAGCACAAGCAGCCGTTGGAACTCCAATGCCAGGTCCGAGACCACCCCCGCTAGCTCAGGCAGGGAGACTGTAGTGCAGCGAGGTGGACGGTACACTAACAGAATCCCTAATCTGTCCCGGTCACCCACCCTCAGGTGGACGCATTCAAAATTTGTTGACTGCGGGATGGGGCCCCTGGTCAGAAGAATGGAATCTCTATAGACCACTGCAACCCCACCTCCCCGCCCTCCGGATCTCGGTTGGTGCTGCACAGAGAAGCCTGGTGGGCAAAGCTGGGTTAAGTTCATGCCTCCAGCTTCATCCAACCAGGTCTCTGTGATGCACGCCAGATCTGCCCGTTCATCCAGGATTAAATCCTGGATGAAGGCTGTTTTACCATTGACAGATCTGGCATTCAACAGCACCACCATATATAATGCGGCATTGAATTTTGCCATAATCTGTAAGCTGCTCTGAGCCCCCTTTGGGGTGAAAAGAGCATGATATAAATATAGTAAATAAATAAATAAGCTGCTGAACTTGCTGGACAAAAGGTCAGCAGTTTGAATCTGGGGAGTGAGATGAGCTCCCGCTGTTAGCCCCAGTTTCTGCCAACCTAGCAGTTTGAAAACATGCAAATGTGAGTATATCAATGGGTATCGCTCTGGCGGGAAGATAATGGTGCTCCATGCAGTCATGCTGGCCACATGACCTTGGAGGTGTCTATAGACAACACTGGCTCTTTGGCTTAGAAATGGAGTTGGGCACCAACCCCTAGGGTCAGACACAACTCGACTTAATGTCAAGGGAAACCTTTACTTAAATAAATAAAAATTATCATGGGGAAAATGTATCCACTGAAGCTGCATCTCTAATCCTTGTTTCCACGACATTCCAGATTTGTCAACAAAGATCCATACAGTTGAAAAATCTCACATTAGCATTCATATTATTCATTATGCCTAACTAGATCCTACCCACTTAATTACTTGGTAAATCAACACACATAGGTAAGTCCCCTTTATTCAATGCACTTACTCTAACCTTGTTTAACCATAGGATTCAGGTGTCTGTTCTGTTTTTGCAGAAGAAGATTGACATGTGTTGAATCACAACCCACATCCCCATAGCTCCTAATGATGATGGGAGCTGTAGTCTTGTGTTTCTGGAAGATCTAAGTTCAGGAAAGCCACCTTTAATAGGGATAAAATGTAGAGACAGCCTCAGATTTAAAATGTGAGACAATTCTGGGGATGAGTCAAAGCTTCACCACTTCTAATCCTTGTCAATATTTAGACAGATCAGATAACCAGGTCTTCCTGTTCCCATCCACCATTCCAGAATGTTTAAGAAGGGATCACCCAGGAGAATTAGATATAGTGGATGGGTAACTTCCACCCATTTAGTTTCCGAGACATATGGGTATAATTTCCACTTGACTTTTTTTGTTTGTGTTCTGCCCTATCTAGAGCACTAGGTAGCCATTAACTTTGGTACCAGCCAAGATTATGAAGGATATTGGAATTCACAGAAGACACAAATAAATCAGCAAAAGGCCAAACTTCACATGATTATTGGCTGTAGGAGAAGGGCAAGCGCCAAGCCAAAGACCCCTTAAATTTTCTTCGAAGCTTTGGGAAAACTTTGTGATGCATCTACATGCCAAAATTAATGCAGTTTGAGAGTACTTGGCTCAATGCTATTGGATGCTAAGAAATGTAATTGGGTGAAACATCAGCAGAAAAGGCTAAATAGCTTGTGAAACTACAACTTCCATTGCATTGAGCCACAGCTGTTAAATTACTCTCAATCTATATAAATATATATAAACATAAATACTAGGGCTGGGCAACCACGGAAAAATTTGTTTCTAAACTCGATTCGTTTTTAGGGGTTTTTTGTGTTTCAATTTTTAAAAGAATTCCGAAATTTTTCTTTAAAAAAGTTTGAAATTTACGAAATTTCGGAAATTACGAAACAATTACGAAACAATTACGAAACAATTACGAAACAATTACGAAACAATTACGAATTGATTCGTTAATGGTGGACGCGACCGCGCAATATGCTAAAAAAACCTCCAAATGGGACAGGGGGAACTTCTGAAGCTTCCCTCTCCCTCTGTTGTTGACTGTTGGTGTGATAATTATATATTTTTTTCACTGATAAAACAAACAACTATAAAACATGCACCAGACATGCGGAAATAATAACGAAACGATTTTGAAACGATTTTGAAACAATTACGAAACAATTACGAAATGAATTGAAAAATTCATTTTGATTTTTAGTTGCTCCTGAATGGTTCAATATCGCTTCGTTATCCAAAAAAAAAAAAAAAGAAAAAAAAGAATTAATAACGAATTACGAAATTAACGAACAAAACCGCCCAGCCCTAATAAATACACATATGCACAAATATATACACACACAAAGCACATATATACAGACTGGGACACAGCATCATGTGGCAGGGAATGGCTAGTTGATATAAATAAAAATGTAATGTTCGTTTGTGGGATTAACATAACTTAAAACCACAACGCAACAGCAGCTAGAATTATCTTTGCAAAACTTTGGAAAAAAGAACAAATCCCCACGATTGATGAGTGGGTGGACAAGGTCGAAGAAATAAGAGACATGGACGAATTAACTTTTTTGTTAAAGAAAAATACCGGGAAATCTATAAAAAAAAGACAGACTGGGTTCTTTTTTATGACTATGAAAAAAACAGAAAAAGGAAAAAAAACAAAGAAGAGGTAAATAACAATGAAACAAAAGATAAGACGATCCTGAGATTGGAATGGAAGTCATTTTATTTTATTTTATTTTTGATTTTAGTATTTTTGTATTTTTTTTCTTTTTCTTCTTCTTTTCTCTTTTGGTGTTTGTTTTTACTGTTTGTCTTTCCTACTTTTCTATCTTCTTCCTGAATATTCCCACCCTTTCCATGTAGTTATGTTTTAAACGGATTAATAAAAAATTATTTTAAAAAATGTAATGTTCATTTGTGGGATTAACATAACTCAAAAACCACTGAACAAATTTGGACACAATACACCTATCAGGCCAATGAGTGACCATCTATATATATCTATATCTATATCTATATCTATATCTATATCTATCTATCTATCTATCTATATATATATATATATATATATATAAATGCTCTGTGCATAATGAGTACCTTAAAAACAAAAGAACCAATGAACAAAATCACACCAAATTTGGCAACAAAATGTCTCACAACACAAGGAATGACCATCACTCAAAAAATTATGATTTTGTCATTTGGGAGTTGTAGTTGCTGGGATTTATAGTTCACCTACAATCAAAGAGCACTCTGAACATCAAAGATGGAATTGAACCAAACTTGGCACACAGAACTCCCATGACCAACAGAAAATACTGGAAGGGTTTGGTGGGCATTGACCTTGAGTTGTAGTTCACCTACATCCAGAGAGCACTGTGGACTCAAACAATGATGGATCTGGACCAAACTTGGCACAAGCACTCAATACGCCCAAATATGAACACAGATGGAGTTTGGGGGAAATAGACCTTGACATTTGGGAGTTGTAGTCACTGGGATTCACAGTTCACTTACAATCAAAGAGCATTCTGAACCTCATGAACAACAGAATCAGGGCAAATTTCCCACACAGAACCCCCATGACCAACAGAAAATACTTAAGGCCATCCAACCCAACTCCCTTCATCAGGGTAAGAAAACGTAATCAAAGTCTTCCTGATAAAGAACCATTCAGCCATAGATATAGATGGATGGATGGATAGATGGATAGATGGATAGATAGTAGGGCTGGGCGGTTTCGTTTCGTTAATTCGTAATTCGTTAAAAATTCGTTATTTTTTTTGTTAACGAAGCGATAACGAACCATTCTGGAGCAACTTAAAAACAAAATGAATTTTTCAATTCGTTTCATAAATGCTTCGTATTTCGTTATGTATTCGTTTCATTATTGGTTTGACGTCGTTTTGTTATTATTTCCGCATGTCTGGGGCAAGTTTTATAGTTGTTTTTTGTTTAATTAGTGAAAAAAAATTATAATATCACACCAACAGTCAACAACAGAGGGAGAGGGAAGCTTCAGAAGTTTTTTTAGCGTATTACGCGATCGCGGCCGCCATTAACGAATCGATTCGTTATTGTTTCGTTATTGTTTTGTAATTTTTTTACCATTTACGAAATTTCGTAAATATCGAACTTTTTTTAAGGAAAATTTTGGAATTCTTTTAAATATCGAAACGCAAAAAACCCCAAAAAACGAATTGATTTTAGAAACAAATTTTTCCGTTGTTACCCAGGCCTAATAGATAGATAGATAGATAGATAGATAGATAGATAGATAGATAGATAGATAGATATGATTCACACACAGAGATATATAGTATCATAGATTTGAAAGGGACCCTTAAAGAAGGACAATGATATATTGCATATACCAGGGTGGGCAAACCAGACACTCTCCACATCAACACTGACAAAGAAACAGCAAGAAATACTGTTTACCCACAAGCAGAATGACATTACATATATTAGAAACCAACACTTTTTCATTACTTTATTTTCCAAATCACTAGACTGGACCACAGCAACGCGTGGCAGGGGACTGCTAGTCACTCATAAAAATACTGAAAAACACAGCAGGGACTTAAAAAGCAACCCCTCCCCCCAAATTACATTACAATGCATGCGCAAAACTGCATGCACACACGCACACACAAATAGATATGCAAATACTCATACACACACACACACATATATATACACACACAAAACACACATATACAGACTGGGCCACAGCAACACGTGGCATGGGACTGCTAGTTTTAAATAGATACTGAATAGTGATGCAGTCCAAATCCAAGAGAACTAAACCATGATACGGTGTTTGGCCTCCACAGCGGAGCTACCTCGAATGAGTCAAACTGTGTCATGTTCTCTGAAGGTTGCATGTGTCACACACATGTGTTTCCTCATGGAAGAAACCAATTGCAATGACCACTTTGGAACTTTTCCACCTGGAAGGAAACACTGCCTCCAAAACTACCACCTGCCATCCAACGCCCATGAAAATGATGCTCTCCAAATCATCCCATTGTTTTCAAAAGCAGGTGATCGAGAAGATAAAGGCCTGTGAATCATTCCTTGTAGAGCAGAGGGCAAAAGAAGGAAAGCCACCCTGGCCATTAAAACACTTGTACCCCTGACCCCAAGATCAAACTCGGGACAACAGCTGGATGTAAAATTCACTCAGTTGGGAATTGCAGGAAGAAAACAAGCAAAGCTGTCCATTTCTGTCACAAAGAGATGGTGGTTCAGGTGTCCTGCAAGGATTAAGTGCCTGGCAGCACCTATATGGGATTCAACTTGGAAGAAAAGTTATATTCTGCAGCAGAGAAATGATATAATGTCAAAGGAAACAAACCCAACACTTTTAGAACTGAGTTTTCCTTTTTAGAAAAATTTCCAGATACTCTATGTTTCACAGGATGCATCTACACTGCAGAATCTACACAGCCATCCTCTGCCACGTGTTGCTGTAACCCAAACTATGTATATGTGTTTTTTGTGTATATGTGTATATATGTGTGTTTGCACATATGCTTAGGTGATCTCGCATTGGACGAGTAAGATGGTCTTCCATTATGCGTTTCCTTGTGGGTTCGTAGGTGGCTGTGGAGCCCTATTCGTGATCCGCATCTTCTCCCACAGTGAGGGCATTGGTTTCCAGGTGGAAGGCGGTCCCGGTCGGGGTTGGCTTGATGCGCCTTCCTCCTGGCACGTTTCTCTCTTTCACCTTCCACTCGTGCCTCCTCGAATTCTGCAGCACTGCTGGTCACAGCTGACCTCCTGCTGGAGCGTTCAAAGGCCGGGGCTTCCCAGTTCTCAGTGTCTATGCCAGAGATTTTAAGGTTGGCTTTGAGGCCATCTTTAAATCTTTTTCTTGTCCACCAACGTTCTGTTTTCCGTTCTTAAGTTCAGAGGAGAGCAACTGCTTTGGGAGACGGTGGTCAGGCATCCAGACAACGTGGCCGGCCCAGCAGAGTTGATAGCAGAGGACCATTGCTTCAATGCTGGTGGTTTTTGCTTCTTCCAGCACGCTGACGTTTGTCCGCTTGTCTTCCCAAGAGATTTTCAGGATTTTCCGGAGGCAGCGCTGAGGGAATCGTTCCAGGAGTTGAATGTGACGTCTGTAGACAGTCCATGTTTCGCAGGCATATAGCAGAGTTGGGAGGACAACAGCTTTATAGACAAGCACCTTGATATCCCTACGGATGTCTCGGTCCTCAAACACTCTCTGCTTCATTCGGGAAAATGCTGCACTCGCAGAGCTTAGACGGTGTCAATGTTGACTTTGGTTGATAGGTGGCTGCCAAGGTAGCGGAAATGGTCAACATTTTCTAATGTTTACACCATTAAGCTGTATCACTGGCATTGGGGAGGGGGTTTGCACATATATATGTGTGTGTGTAGTTTTGCACATGCATTGTAATGGTTTTTGGGGTTTTTTTTTTGCTTTTTAAGTCTCTTCTGCTATGTTTTTCAGTGTTTTTATGAGTGATGGTCACTTGTTGGCCTAATATAAATAATAAATAATAAACTTTTTTTATACCCCGCCATCATCTCCCCAATGGGGACTCAGAGGGGTCAAGCCCAGACAACATATTACAGCAAAATAAAACCAAAACATAAACAACAAGCAAAATCATCAAAATTACATTAAAAAAACATATGAATACAGTAACAAAATAATATTACAATTAACACAATCGCAGTAACAGTGGGCGGGCCACATGTACAGGACAAAATGTTAAAATACTCTAATGAGATAAACATAGGAGCAAGTTATTTGCGGGGAACTCATAGGGTTGTAAAACTAAACTTCCCATTTGGGGGTGTATACTCCAGTGACAGAAGCATTGAGGGGAGCAATAGTATCATGTTGTACACCTACTCGCCAAAGGCGCAGCCGAAGAGCCAGGTTTTAAGGTTCTTTTTGAATGTTTCTAGTGTAGGGGCTTTCCTGATCTCTCCAGGTAATGAGTTCCAGAGTCGGGAATATATCAATACGTACCTCTCCGGCTGAAAGGTAACAGTGCTCCATGCAGTCATATTGGCCACATGACCTTGGAGGTGTATATGCACAACACCGGCTCTTCAGCTTAGAAATGGAGATGAGCACCAACCACCAGAGATGGACACAAGTGGACTTAATGTCAGGGGAAAACTTTTACCTTTACCTTTACTAAGTCCAGTTATGTCCGACTCTGGGGGGTGGTGCCCCTCTCCGTTTCTAAGCCGAAGAGCCAGCATTGTCCGTAGACAACTCTAAGGTCATGTGGCCAGCATGACTGCATGGAGTGCTGTTTAAATTTTCTTTTAAAATTTTAATATGTATGAAGTTTAATTCAATGGATTTTAAATTTAATGTCACTGTTTAAGGCATTGAATAATTGTCATATGTCAGGTGCCTTGAGTCTCCCATGAGGTAGAGAACGGAGGGGTATAAATAGGGTAATTTATTATTATTATTATTATTATTATTATTATTATTATTATCATTTACAACATTTCTACCTCCCCCTTCTCAACCCCCGAGAGTTAATTTCCTAGGGACAATTTTTCCATTTTCACTAGGGTCCTGTGACCCTAATCCCAGCAAATATGGAGGGCTGAATATATAAACTGATTTTTTTAAATGTTCACAAGTATGGTGTTGGGTTCCAGCAAAGGATCACCGTCTTGTCGTGGCGCTGGAGCTTGAGCACCTCAATGATGTCATGAGCGAAACCGTGAAGGGCCACCCAAGACGAAAGCGCAAAAGCCGGGTTGCAGCTAAACATCAAAAAAACTAAGATTATGGCAACAAGAATGACTGACAACTGGAAAATAGAGGGAGAAAATGTGGAGGCCGTGACAGACTTTGTACTTCTAGGTGCAAAGATGCAGATGCAGACTGTGGCCAGGAAATCAGAAGATGCTTCCTTCTTGGGAGGAGAGCAATGTCCAGTCTCGATAAAATAGTAAAGAGTAGAGACATCACACTGGCAACAAAGATCCGCATAGTCAAAGCCATGGTATTCCCTGTAGTCAGGCCCATAGCCAGGATTTCGTTTCGGGGGGGGGGGGGGGGGGTGTGAATTTTTTTCAGGGGGGGTTTAGGGGGGGCTGAGTTTCAGGGGGGGGGGCTGAGTCTGAGTGAAAAAGGGTCTAGCCTAGCAAACCTTTTGTATCATTACCCCAATACCCCCATGCACATGGGATATATGGAGTATGGTGATCAGATCATGATATGAATAAACATAACAGTTTAAATAATGCACCAGTAAGGCCTTTTCGCGAACCACCATGAGAATTTCGGGGGAGGGGGCTGAAGCATGCCTGCCTGTAGTAACCTATGGATGTGAGAGCTGGATCTTAGGGAAGGCTGAGCAAAGGAAGATCGATGCTTTTGAGCTGTGGGGTTGGAGGAAAGTTTTGAGAGTGCCTTGGATTGTGAGAAGATCCAACCAGTCCATCCTCCAGGAAATAAAGCCCGACTGCTCATTGAAGGGAAGGATACTAGAGACAAAGTTGAAGTACTTTGGCCACATCATGAGGAGACAGCAAAGCCTAGAGAAGACAATTATGCTGGGGAAAGTAGAAGGCAAAAGGAAGAGGGGCCGACCAAGGGCAAGATGGATGGATGGCATCCTTGAAGTGACTGGACTGACCTTGAAGGAGCTGGGGGTGGTGACGGCCGACAGGGAGCTCTGGCATGGGCTGGTCCATGAGGTCACGAAGAGTCGGAGGCGACTGAATGAATGAACAACAACATGGTGTTAGGACAATTAAAATACTTATTCCTGAATTCTTGTCCTTGCTGCTTGTTCTCCTCTGACACTCCCTCAAATGACACTTTTCACACCCGACATGCGAGACACCAGGTTGCATTGAGGATTCTGTCTAGTTAAATTCTTTTAACAGGAGACTTGGCAAAGCATAGGATTTGTTTTCACATGCATCCCTGCTTCTAATTTTGGCAGAACCCATAAATTTGACGCACTCTAAATGTTTAATTAAAATGTTATGTTAGCAATTTACAGTAAGCGATAAAAAAAAAAGTCAGAGAAAGAGGTGGCCGCAAGGGTTTGAAGCAATTGGCAGTTTCAAAATCACTCGACGTGCCCCAGTAAATCAGAAACAAAATCTATAAATTGGAATGATTCTCAGGCATCTGCTATTTTATAGGTGTTAAAGCAGATTAATTTGTTTCTTCAGATGTGGGGATGTAATGGGTACAATGTTCTCTCTATAGAACTACGGGCCAAAGTCACTTCAACTCCATCCATGACACTCACCTGATAGAATTTTCCTCCTCTTTCAATATTTATTTTATTATATTTCTCATATTCTCATCTTGCTCTTCAAATGTGAGACTTAATCGAAATCTGGTACAAACAGTTTGCACAATTCATGGTGACTTCTGGTATGTATCTGGAAGTTTTTGCCCTTAACTTGATTCCCCCCCCCCCCCAGATTATGCAAAGTTGTGGGAAATTCTGGAGTTTGGAGTATCTGAGGACCAAGATCTATTGGAAATTCACAGTGTTAAGACCTTGCGCCTAACAGCAACCAGACGCAGAGCCTTCACAGCAGTGGCACCATCACTCTGGAATACTCTGCCACCTGAAGTCCGTGCCTTGTGGGATTTATCAGCTTTCCGCAGGGCATGTTTCGATGGGCCTTTGATCTCTGATTGTTTTTAAATTGTTTTAAATTGTGTTCGATTTTAGCCTGTTCTTGTAAGACACTCTGAGCCCCAGGGGAGTGGCGGCATATAAGTTCAAATAAATAAATAAATAAATAAATAAAGGCAATGACAAACCCCCTCTGAATAAATATTGCCAAGAAACCCCATTGATAGTTTTGCCCCAAAGCCTCCATAAGGATGACTTGAAGGCTCACAAAAACAACAATAGCAACTAGCCTCTTTGGATCTGTGCTAGGAAAAATGTGGGTTATAACTTAAATAAATGGTTCTTCACGTATCCTGGAACAACCTTTCCTTCCAATCATTAGAACAATTAGGGAATGTAATATTTAGTTAGCTTCTCCCGTCCTAGGATTTGCCTGTTACATATTATTGAAAACAGCCAAAACAGGTTATCTAGACATCTCAATGGGTCATCCTTTACCTTTCCTATTAGAGGTTATCCGTATCATTCTTGGAAATCATTGACTTCCTGACCGTTGACTCCGTCATTGAAAAGAAAAGAAAAAAAAATCCAAGTTGGAAAATGCTGAGTGACGGTTTTCTGCTTTTCCTAATGTTTGTGGTGTGTGTGTGTGTGTCATTTCTTTTGCTTCTCTCTCTTTTAAACCTAATTGTGATGTCCTTATTATGTTCTAATACCATACAGTCAAGATTTCAGAGATAAGCAAAGCATGATAACGTGTTCTGAGGCTTTTCATTATTGCATCTGGACGGAAGTATTAGAACGAATGTCAAACAGGCAAGTGTTCTTCTCTCTATGCCTTGAATCTAATGACACAAAAGGAAAGAACAGATCTTCAGCTATCCATTTGGGCTTCACAGCTGAAAGCGGGTGGATGTCGCACCTCCAAATAGATTCACCTTGCTGAAATCACCAGAACTGCACACAGACTGAAGTCTTTCTAGTTTATTGAAAAGTTTTGTTGTTGTTCATTCGTTCAGTCGTCTCCGACTCTTCGTGACCTCATGGACCAGCCCACGCCAGAGCTCCCTGACGGCCATCACCACCCCCAGCTCCTTCAAGGTCAGTCCAGTCACTTCAAGGATGCCATCCATCCATCTTGCCCTTGGTCGGCCCCTCTTCCTTTTACCTTCTACTTTCCCCAGCATAATTGTCTTCTCTAGACTTTCCTGTCTCCTCATGATGTGGCCAAAATACTTCAACTTTGTCTCTAGTATCCTTCCCTTCAATGAGCAGTCGGGCTTTATTTCCTGGAGGATGGACTGGTTGAAAAGTAAAAGTTGAAAAGTAGAAGATGAAAAATTTAAAAAGCAAGTAAAGTTCCAAAGATCAATAAAACATAGCACTGTAAAGCAGAATTCCAATTGGCACCAACAAAACAAAGTCCCATGAGAACATGGCAAAATCCCAAGACTATGGACACAGGAAAACGAGCACAAGCTGCTTGGTTGAGCGATAAGTTGCAATACATGAAAGCATTTCTTTGGCCTCTGACCTCCTTCTTGTTGGCTATTCTCACACTCCTTCGAACTCTGAATTCCAAACGGTCTAAGATTCCCGTTTCATCAAGGTCAGGCTGCTCCTTAGTGTCAGTCTGGCTGCCTTCCTGCCTGCTATCAGGCTGAGAACTGTCCTCCTTTTCTGAGTCAATTTGCACCTGGCTAGTTTCAGTATCAAAAACATCATTCCCTGCTGTGGGAAACCGAACTTGTATTTGTACCCTACCCTTCTTAGTCGGCTTCCAGCCAGCCTACAAGCAACATCCAAGTTTTTAATTTCCCACATCCAAGTTTTTAATTTCCTTCTAAAGGAGAAGAGGGATGAAGATGACCTAATTTCCCCGGGGAGCGAATTCCACAGGGCGAGGGGCCACCACTGAGAAGGCCCTCTCCCTTGTTGCTGGGATTTATAATTCACCTACAATCAAAGAGCATTTGGAATTCCACCAATGATGGAATTGAACCAATCTTGGCACACAGAACTCCCGTGACCAAAAGAAAATACTGGAAGGGTTTGGTGGGCATTGAACCTGAGTTTGGGAGTTGTAGTTCAGCTACATCCAAAGAGCACTGTGGACTCAAACAATGATGGATGTGGACCAAATTTGGCACAGATACTCAATATGTCCAAATGTGGAGTTTGAGGGGATATTGCAAGAAGATCACCCAGATGGACTAAAAGCAGAGGAATAATACCGTTGCTCAGATGATCCATTGGAACTTGTGCCACAAACACTATCTGCCTGCAACAAAGAACTGGTGAGATCACAAGCCTGAACACGTTACAGAAAATAAACACGTCAAACTACTCTGGGACTTCCATGATATCTCATTTGCTGTGACATACTGTGTTTTTGTGTCAGCAAAATAATAATAATAATAATAATAATAATAATAATAATAATAATAATAATGCATCACACAGTCCTAGATACTTGAGAAGTGTTTGACATGTGATCAAATACAAAAGCCAGCATAGTGATCTTGTTTGCTCTGTACCAATCTTGTTGTGTATCAAATAATAATAATAATAATAATAATAATAATAATAATAATAAGTTAATTGAGAGCCAAATTGACAAAGAAAAAAACATGGCTGTGGCTCACAAATGGAACTTTGAAAAAGGAGACAAAGGAGGGCCTGATTCTGGCAGCCCAAGAACAAGCCATTTGAACAAATACCATCAAAGTCAGAATTGAAAAGTCAACAACAGATCCCAAATGTAGACTCTGCAAGGAAGCAGATGAAACAATAGATCACATCCTCAGCTGCTGCAAGAAGACTGTGCAGACAAACTATAAGCAGAGGCATAACACAGTTGCTCAGATTATTCATTGGAACTTGTGCCACAAATACCATCTGCCTGCGACAAAGAACTGGTGGGATCACAAGCCGGAAAAAGTTACAGAAAATGAACACGCCAAAGTACTCTAGGACTTCCGAATTCAGACAGACAGAGTTCTGGAGCATAATACTCCTGACCTCACGATCGTGTTGGTTCAAATGGCTTGTTCTAGGGCTGCCAGAATCAGGCCCTCCTTTGTCTCCTTTTTCAGAGTTCCATTTGTGAGCCACAGCCATGTTTTTTCTTTGTCAATTTGACTCTCAATTTTTCCAAGGAACTGTCCACAGAGAGCCTTCTTTTGCCAGTTTTCTCTTCCACTCTGGATTGTGTTTTTACAGTATTATTATTATTATTATTATTATTATTATTATATCATGATTGACTCGGGAGCAGAGCGCGGCCGGAAGGGGGCCGCCTCTCGCCCGTAGCTAAACCATGGACTTCTCTGGGACTTCCAAATTTAGACTGACAGAGTTTTGGAGCACAATATTTCTGACCTCATGATCGGGTTAAAAAACAGAGTATGGATCATCGATGTTGTAATCCCAGGTGACAGCAGGATTGGAGAGAAACAACTGGAAAAGCTGACACGATATGAGGATTTAAAGATCCAACTGCAAAGACTCTGACACAAGCCAGTCAAGGTGGTCCCAGTGGTGATTGGCACACTGGGTGCGGTGCCTAAAGACCTTGGTCTACACTTAAACACAATCGACGCTGACAAGCTTACCATTTGCCACCTGAAGAAGGCCACCTTATTGGGATCTGCACACATTATTCACTGATACATCACACAGTCCTAGACACTTGGGAAGTGTCCGACGTGTGATCCAATGCAACAACCAGCAGAGTGTCTGCTGTGGACTCATCTTGCTGTGTTTCAAATAATAATAATAACAACAACAACAATAATAATAGCATCCCTACAGCAATTAACTGTAATATCAACAATGATTTTTTCCTGAACTTTCATTGCTACCAGGGCAAAAGAAAAAACCTTTGTGTTACCACTTGGCCAGTATCACACAGGAGATACACATTTCTGACACATTTTTAGAATGTAGATAAGACAAAACAGATCCCAAGAATTTCGTTCTTGGTTACAATGTTATGTGCTCTAATGTTCATCTGTGAGCAGGGGCGGCTCGTCCATTATGCAAAGTAAGCAGTCGCAGTACACTTTTCTTTTGCCAGGGGCACAGAGGCGCCTCTGTAAATGCCCCTCAACTGCCACTTGAGGAGCGTCCCCTCAGCTCACAACAGCCCTAGCAGTCTGGGGGGAGCCTCGACTTCCTTTCCTCACTGCCAGGCGATCCTCTTCCCAAAGGGTCCGGGCCCTTGAGCCTCGCCTAGCCCCTCTCGTTCCTGCTCCACCTGGCTTCAGGGTGCACGCACAGAGCCGGTGCTCAATCGTTCTCCGCGTTCGATCCGTTCCCCATGACCAGCTCTCTTTTCTGAGCTCCCGGCGCTCCACCCGTCTCCTCTCCTCTCCCCAATCTGTGGGTGGGCCAAGGGGCGGAACCACCCCGCCGCACTTGCTCCCTTGCCTGGCCCGCTTTGGGTCCGGAGGCATGTCTGAAGACCCCGGCGTGCGCACCAAAGGTCGCCTCTTCTCCTGACTTTCTCCTCAGCCATTGGGGCCAAGAGAGAGAGCGAGAGAGGGCCCCTCTGGCTGGAGGTATCTCCCACCTCTGCTCCCTCCTTTGTCTTTGTGCCTACCTTCAGGAAAGGTGGGCATCTCCACCTCTCTCTCTCTCTTGGTCCCAATGGCTGAGGAGAAAGTCAGGAGAAGAGGCGACTTTTGGTGCGCACGCTGGGGTCTTCAGACATGCCTCCAGACCCGAAGCGGGCCAGGCAAGGGAGCAAGTGCGGCGCAGCGGCTCTGCCCCTTGGCCCACCCGCAGATTGGGGAGAGGAGAGGAGTGCGAGGCAGATGGAGCACGAGTGGGTGGGTGGGCAGGCGAGTGGATGCCTGCGCGTGCACACACTGGATGGCGAGGAGGGGTGCTGCTTGATCTCTCCCCAGGGGCGGCTCAACCCATCACGCAAAGTAAGCATTTGCAGTATAGTTGATTTTGCCCAGGGGCGCTCTTGACGCGCTCTTGGGGGAAAAATATGTGAGAGGAAGCCACAGGGAGGAGGGAGCAAGCTTGTTTTCTGCTTCCTTGGAGACTAGGACGCGGAACAATGGCTTCAAACTACAAGAGAGGAGATTCTATCTGAACATTAGGAAGAACTTCCTGACTGTGAGAGCTGTTCAGCAGTGGAACTCTCTGCCCCGGAGTGTGGTGGAGGCTCCTTCTTTGGAAGCTTTTAAGCAGAGGCTGGATGGCCATTTGTCAGGGGTGGTTTGAATGCAATATTCCTGCTTCTTGGCAGGGGGTTGGACTGGATGGCCCATGAGGTCTCTTCCAACTCTTTGATTCTATGATTCTATGAAATAGACCTTGACATATGCGAGTTGTAGTTACTGGGATGTATAGTTCACATACAATCAAAGAACATTCTGAACTCCACCAATGATGGAATTGAACCAAATATGGCACACAGAACTCCCATGATGAACAGAATATATATATAAATGATTGGTTGGGGGGGGGGGGGGCGGGCGCCAAAATACTGTTTGCTTACCATTGAAAATTACCTAGGGCCGCCTCTGTCTGTGAGTGTTAAAAGATATGCAGTTAACGTTCTCCACCATCCAAGATGTCACTTGAGCCCACTATTGTCCACTTATACTAGCAGTGGCTCTCTGGGGCGTCAGGGAGAAGTATTTTCCATCCCCTGTTACTTTATCCTTTTAACGGCCAATACTGTGGGTTGAATCTGGGGGCTTCGGCATGCCAAGCGTGTGCTCCACCACTGAGCTCTCATTCCTCCTCAAACCGATCTAGACGCAGACTTCTTAGCTATGGGTATACTCAGATGATCCCAGCCCAGTCTGATGCCAAAGGATTCTGTTCCAACTGCTTTCCATTAGCAAGAAAAAGGTGAATTCATTTGACCGAGTTCCAACTGGGCCTTCCTCTCGATGAGAAAACATTTGGAATGCAACACGGGATGGGATTGTTAGCCTATCAACCTTCCCCAGAAATAGATAACTCTCCGGCAAATCAAATCACGAAATTGTTCTGGAAACATCCCGGGGACATAAGCAAATCACATATCACCAGTGTTTTAACAACTTCCAGACTTAATCAGATCTATCTATAACGCTGTAAATGTGGCTAATGCTGATTCTAGTGGGAGCCAATTACTCTGGAGATGTAATTGGCCAGGCATGTTTTGAGTAAATAGTTAACTCTTCTCACTTGGAAGGCGCCTTTATTGAAAAGTTTGCCTCCACATACAAATGCAAATGAAATGCGAACGCTCCTCTTTCAAACGGGGATGGGAGACAAATGCTCGTCATTAGAAACATTTCCGTGCATTTATATTAGGCTGTCCTCTAAAAGACTTTTCAGACAAATATGTCATCAAGATATTCAAAACCATGTAATCTTATCCAAAGTTTCATCTATCAACAGCATAGTTTCAATCTCTCGCAGCTGTGTGTGTCAGAATATGCAGGCAGATTAGCCAGCTGATAGCAAGGAAAAGGAGGGAGGGGAGGGTGACGGGAAAGAGGGACTCTGTCATCGACCTAACAAGAAATACTGGGGATGGGGGGGGGGGGGAAGAAGAGACACATTTCGTCCCCTAACCACCACTCTTACAGGAAGGAGAGGTGTCGCAGAGTTTGTCACAGGTTGTCCAATGTCATGATGTACCTGGCCCTTGCTACACTGAGGAGACAGAGTAGAAGTGAAGCAAAGGAGGTCCGTAGGTAAGGTTGCAAGATCAGAATCATGCCAGGCTCACAGAAGTCAAGGCCAGACCTTGTTGTTGTTCATTCGTTCAGTTGCCTCCGACTCTTCGTGACCTCATGGACCAGCCCATGCCAGAGCTCCCTGTCAGCCGTCACCACCCCCAGCTCCTTCAAGGTCAGTCCAGTCACTTCATGGATGCCATCCATCCATCTTGCCCTTGGTCGGCCCCTCTTCCTTTTTCCTTCTACTTTCCCCAGCATAATTGTCTTTAGGCTTTCCTGACCTACTGAAAGCCAGACCTACTGATATCAAAAGCTTGGCCCCGGGTTGATGTACTATTGAATCATTCACAGTAGTACTGGATGGGCCATTCTTAAGACAGCAGACTTGGCCATGATAGTCCACACCTTGCTTACTTACTTACTTACTTAGGCAATCCCTCGTCGTCCGAGGATGATGGTCCTTCAAGATCGGTGTCCTGGCAGTGGGTCCGTAGGTGACTGTGGAGTCCTATTCTTGATCTGCATCTTCTCCCGCAATGAGGGCATCAGTTTCCAGGTGGAAGGCGGTCCCGGTCAGGGTAGGCTTGACGCACCTTCCTCTTGGCACGTTTCTCTCTTATTTATTTATTTATTTATTTAGCAGTTTTGTATTCCGGTCTTCTCACCTCCGTTCGAGGGACTCAGGCCGGTTTCCAACATCAATATTACAGACAGTCATTAAAACATCATATTCTAAATCACACTAAAACATTAAAATAGCAAAATACAATCATATAATTACAGTGGTCAGTCATCATCAAAAATCATTATTCGTCATCCATCCATATCACAGGATCATGGCTCATTCGTCGAATGCCGATCCCCAAAGCCAAGTTTCACCTGTTTCCTGAACGTTAAGATCGAAGGGGCAGTTCTGATCTCCAGTGGAAGGGAGTTCCAAGTCAAGGGGCCACCAGCGAAAAGGCCATGTTTCTCATCCCCACTAGCCGCGCCTGTGGGATCGAGAGAAGGGCCCCTCCAGACGATCTTAGCAATCTTGATGGTTCATAAGGGAGGATACGTTCGGACAGGTAAATTGGGCTGGAGTCGTTTAGGGCTTTATAGGTTAAGACCAACACTTTGAATTGTGCTCGGAAGCTGACTGGCAGCCGGTGGAGCTGGCACAAAAGCAGAGTAGTATGCTCCCTGTACCCTGCTCCCGTTAGTAGTCTGACTGCAGCATGTTGGACTAATTGAAGCTTCTGGGCAGTCTTCAGAGGCAACCCACGTAGAGAGTGTTGCAGTAATCTAAACAGGATGTAACCAAAGTGTGGACCACAGTGGCCAAGTCAGACTTCTCAAGGTACGGGTGCAGCTGGCGCACAAGTTTTAATTGTGCAAAAGCTCCCCTGACCACCGCTGAAACCTGGGGCTCCAGGCTCAGTGATGAGTCCACCCTCCATTTGTGCCTCTTCAAATTCTACAGCACTGCTGGTCACAGCTGACCTCCACCTTGCATGCTCAAGGGCCAGGGCTTCCCAGTTCTCAGTGTCTATGACAGAGTTTTTAAGGTTGGCTTTGAGCCCATCTTTAAATCTCTTCTCCTGCTGACCAACATTCCATTTTCCATTCTTGAGTTTGGAGTAGAGCAACTGCTTTGGTCGGTCCAGCGGAGTTGATGGTGGAGGGCCATCGCTTCAAAGCTGATGGTCTTTGCTTCTTCCAGCATGCAGACATATGTCTGCTTGTCTTCCCAAGAGATTTGCAGGATTTTTCAGAGGCAACACTGATGGAGTCATTCCAGGAGTTGCATGTGACGTCTGTAGACTGTCCACGTCTTGCAGGTGTATAGCAGGGTTGGGAGGACAATAGCTTTATAGAATCATAGAATCAAAGAGTTGGAAGAGACCTCATGGGCCATCCAGTCCAACCCCCTGCCAAGAAGCAGGAATGTTGCATTCAAATCACCCCTGACAGATGGCCATCCAGCCTCTGTTTAAAAGCTTCCAAAGAAGGAGCCTCTACCACACTCCAGGGCAGAGAGTTCCACTACTGAATGGCTCTCACAGTCAGGAAGTTCTTCCTCGTGTTCAGATGGAATCTCCTCTCTTGTAGTTTGAAGCCATTGTTCCGCGTCCTAGTCTCCAAGGAAGCAGAAAACAAGCTTGTTCCCTCCTCCCTGTGGCTTCCTCTCACATATTTATACATGGCTATCATATCTCCTCTCAGCCTTCTCTTCTTCAGGCTAAACAAGCACCTTGGTATCCCTACGGATGTCCCGGTCCTGAAAAACTCTCTCCTTCATTCAGAAAAATGCTGCACTCGCAGAGCTCAGGCAGTGTTGAATTTCAGTGTCAACGTTGACTTTTGTGGAGAGGTGGCTGCCAAGGTAGCGTAAATGATCAACATTTTCTAATGTTACACCATTAAGTTGTATTTCTGGCATTGGAGAGGGATTGGTTGGTGACTGCTGGAAGAACACTTTGGTTTTCTTGATGTTCAGTGACAGGCCAAGCTTCTCATATGCTTCTGCGAAAGTGTTTAGAGTGGCTTGTAGGTCTTCTTCTGAATGTGCACAGACGACATCATCAGCATACTGGAGTTCTATAATAGATGTTGTTGTAACCTTGGTTTTCGCTTTCAGTCCGCTGAGGTTAAATAGCTTGCCATCTGTCTGATAGATGTGTATTGTTTGTCACACTACCAGTTAACAAGCAACGCCTGCTGAAATTCTGTCTTCTATACAACCGTTAAAGATACAGGAGCTATCTCCAAGACCTTTGGCAACCCTGAGCTGCTGGAAGGACTCAACTAGAGTATTCACTTCCTCTCAACCCAACTATTTTCTGGTTTTTCATGTCTGTTTTCTTATTGTCTTCCAAGGTTCTACAACAAGTGAAGAAACTGAAGAACTCCTGGCATATAGGCATCTAGACTCTGAAATACCATACCTCCTTCTGTTCTGTCTGTCTGTGTACTGTCTATACAAAGCAGCATTGTGTATGTGTATTGTGATCCGCCCTGAGTCCCCTTCAGGGTGAGAAGGGCAGAAAATAAATAAAGTGTTGTTTATTTATTTATGTACAACATTTATATGCTGCCCTTTTCACCCTGAAGGAGACTCAGAGCAGCTTACAAGATATATAGGTAAAGGTAAAGGTAGTCCCCTGACATTAAGTCCAGTCATGTCTGACTCTGGGGTGTGGTGCTCATCTCCATTTCTAAGCCGAAGAGCCAGCGTTGTCCGTAGACACCTCCAAGGTCATGTGGCCAGCATGACTGCATGGAGCGCCGTTACCTTCCCACTGGAGCGGTACCTATTGATCTACTCACATTTGCATGTTTTCGAACTGCTAGGTTGGCAGAAGCTAGGGCTGACAGCGGAAGCTCACGCCGCTCCCCGGGATCGAACCTGCGACCTTTCGATCAACAAGCTCAGCAGCTCAGTGCTTTAACCCACTGCGCCACCGGGGGCTCCCACAAGATATATATACACAAGATATATATACATACAATATATTATATTATTAGCATGGTACAATACAAAATATTACTATATTGTACTATAACATTATATTGTAATATTATTAGTAATATTGCATGTAATATAAATATATAATTATAATATCACATTAGTAGTATTACATTGCATTACATTACAATCTAATAAATATTATTTGTATATAAAATATATAATGATATAATATATAATAATGATATAATATAATATAATAATATAATAATAATAATATAATATAATATAATATAATATAATATAATATAATAATGATATAATATATATATATATATATTATATCATTAGAATAGCGCAGGAGACAAGGTGGAACTGTCCTCTGCCCCCCCCCCCCTTCACTCTGGCCCAGAGCAGCAGTTGGTGCTGGGGGGAGGGGTCCCCAACTGATGACATATGCAGGAGACAAGATGGAACTGTCCCCTGGTCTCCCCTCTCTTCACTTTGGCCCAGAGCAACAGTTCGTGCAGGAGGGAGGGGTCCCCAACATATGCAGGAGACAAGATGGAACTGTCTCCTGGCCCTTTCTCTCTTTACTCTTGTTGTTGTTGCTGTTGTTGTTGTTGTTTAAAAACCTCCAAAGAAAGAAACGTCCCCACATTCCAAAGTACTATATTCCACTGTTGAACAACTTTTACCATCTAGAAGTTCTTCCTCATGTTATATGGAATCCGTAACCCTAACCCTCTTGTTTGCGCATAGGACATCAAAAATTGTTCTATGTTCTCATCTCCGGAGAAGCAGAAAACAAATATGCTCTATATCCCATATGACATCTTTTCAAATATTTACACGTGACTAGCACATCCCTTCTTAATGTCTAGGTTAAACATATCCAGCTCTCTAAGCAACTTCTCATAGGACGTGGTTCCATACACTTTATCATTTTGGTTGTCCTCCTTTGGACACATTTCAGTTTGTCAATGTCTTCCCTGAATTTTTGTATTGTACATACATGTCATACACTTATCCTCTACCAGGATTTTTAAAATCCTTCAGTTAGTTTAAAAATAACCATTACCCCCCCCCCCCCCCAAACCGATGTGTGATGGAAAGTTGCTGCTAACTGTGAGAGAAGTATTGAACATTGTGAAAGCCAACCACTGTATGGCTATCAGCCTCCTCCCAGTAGACTCAAATCAAGGAAAAGCTTCATGAGAACCACTACTCCTCTTAATATTTCCCCAGCAACAGCAACAGTATCCCTCTGGGCAGCTAAACCAGGAAATCCCAACTGGATGGCCCTCCATGAAGGTCATCCTTTAGGAGCAAACCAAGAATGGGCAACTTGGAAGTCCCTGAACACACCCAGAAGTTTCAGCTGAAGCCCAAAGCTTCTGGAAGACCAGAGTTTTGAAAACACTAACCTAGCCTTAAGACCCAAATCCAAGAACCATGACCACTGTTAAGCTCTTCTCTCCATACTTAGTTTTATCTTCTAGATCAGGCTTGGCAAGAATACAAAGCATGGCTAGCATCCCCTGCTTTATTCAAAACCTTTGAGATATTATATTACAATAGACTAGAGTCAAAGGCTTGATGTCCACCTTACCTTTGAATTTCCTGGTTTTTATCAATAAGTGTATTAGTTCTGTGACACAAACATTTGGCTAGTGTTCTCTAACATTCATTAAAAGAGACCCTTTCTATACTCCAGTACATCTCCGTCTGTCTGTCTGCTTCCTTGTGCTTTAGTGATTTTATAATTAAATTCGCTATACACAATGAGGCAGGATCATGAAGCAGCTTATTATCATCATAAACAATGTGCAAATGTTTATGGAATGTCCTGTAGCCGTCCCCCGCCCCAAATCTCACAGATAAAAACAGGGATGCTTTGATAAACATCCTCAGTGTCAATACAAGGTTCATTGCCCAAGGGCTGCCCATTAATGCAGGCATGTGCACAGAATGCTTAATAGAATATTGAAGTGATATCACAGTGCAGTGTTGCATTTGGCACATTCCTGAACACAAATCCAGTCATCCAATAGGACTTTCTTTCAGGGTACTCCCTTCCCTTCCCTTCCCTTCCCTTCCCTTCCCTTCCCTTCCCTTCCCTTCCCTTCCCTTCCCTTCCCTTCCCTTCCCTTCCCTTCCCTTCCCTTCCCTTATTTATTATTTATTTATTTGGTTTACTTTTACCCCGCCCTTCTCACCCCGAAGGGGACTCAGGGCGGCTTACACATCCAAGGCACAATTCAATGCCCGTAACATACAATAATGATAAAAACACAATAGCGCAAAATAGCAAACAACAACAGTACATCATATCTACACCCAATAAAACCCATAAAAAATTTCATACAAACCGATACAAGCCAATTACTCCTTATTGCCGGTCAATATTCGCTATCTCATAGTTCAGAATTCATTACACAGTTATCAGTCCTGCCGATCCTATTTGTCTGGTTGTCCTTACTTAGTTGGCAGATTGCCCAAAGGCCTGGTCCCACAACCATGTCTTTATCTTCCTCCTGAAGGACAGGAGTGATGTCGATGTCCTGATATCCACCAGGAGTGAGTTCCACAGGTGAGAGGCCACCACTGAGAAGGCCCTGCTCCTCGTCCCCACCAGCCTCACTTGGGAAAGCAGTGGGGTCGAGAGCAGGGCCCCCCTCAGATGATCTTAAATTCCGGGGTGGGAGATACGTTCGGACAGATACACTGGACCGGAACCGTACAGGGTTTTGTAGGTCAAAACCAGCACCTTGAATTGGGCTCGGAACTGAACCGGCAGCCAGTGGAGCTGACACAGCAGAGGGGTGGTATGCTCTCTGTATGTCGCTCCAGTGAGCAGCCTGGCTGCCGCTCTCTGGACCAATTGAAGTTTCCGAACCGTCTTCAAGGGCAACCCCATGTAGAGTGTGTTGCAGTAGTCTATCCGGGATGTGACAAGAGCGTGGACCACTGTGGCCAGATCAGACTTCCCAAGGTACGGGCGCAGCTGGTGCACAAGTTTTAATTATGCAAAAGCTCTCCCGGCCACCGCTGAAACCTGTGGTTCCAGGCTCAGCGATGAGTCCAGGATCACTCCCTTCCCTTCCCTTCCCTTCCCTGGTTTTGTGTCATCTGCTCACCATTCTGTAGCCACTAGTTATGCTCACTTCTAGGTTGTGTTTCTGCTTTCATCTCCCTTCAAAGTCTGTTTTGACTTTTGGAAACCATGACGTTCATGTATACATGCTTTCTTCTTTCACGGAAGTTCCACATTAACCTCTAAGGTTTTCTACAACAAATCTTACTTACTTAGATGATTCCCCATAGCTCAAGGATGATTAGGTTCTTGTGGGTTTTTTCGGGCTATAGGGCCATTTTCTAGAGGCATTTCTCCTGACATTTCGCCTGCATCTATGGCAAGCATCCTCAGAGGTAGTGAGTAGGGCTGTCCAAACACGGAAAAATTTGTTTCTAAACTCGATTCGTTTTTAGGTTTTTTTTGCGTTTTGTTATTTAAAAGAATTCTGAAATTTTCCTTAAAAAAGTTCGATATTTACGAAATTTCGGAAAGCATAAAACAATTACGAAACAATTACGAATCGATTACGGATCGATTTGTTAATGGCAGCCGCAATCGCGCAATACGCTAAAAAAACTTCTGAAGCTTCCCTCTCCCTCTGTTGTTGACTGTTGGTGTGATAATTATATTTTTTTTCACTGAGAAAACAAACAGCAACCCTAAAACTTGCACCAGACATGCGGAAATAATAACGAAACATTTACGAATCAATAACGAATCAATAACGAATCAACAACGAAACAATTACGAAACAATTACGAAACGAATTGGAAAACTTCGTTTCATTTTTTAGTTGCTCCTGAATGGTTCAATATCGCTTCGTTATAAAAAAAATAACGAATTTTTAACGAATTACGAAATTACAAAACGAAACCGCCCAGCCCTAGTAGTGAGGTCTGTTGGAAATAGGACAATGGAATGGCTGGGGTGGGGCAAAGAGCTCTTCTCTGCTAGAGCTAAGTGTGAATGTTTCAACTGACCACCTTCATTAGCATTTGAAGGCCTGCCTGAGCCTGGGAAAATATTTTGTTGAGAGGTGTTAAGATGTGCCTGGTTGTTTCCTCTCTGCTGTTGTTCCTCTCTGATGATTGTTTTCCAGATGTGGTGACTTGGCGGTGGATCCATAGGTGATGGTGGAACCCTATTTTTGATCCGCATGTTCTCCCGCAGTGTAGACATCAGTTTCCAGATGGAAGGCGGTCCTGGTCAGGATTGGTTTGACATGCCTGTCTCTTGGCACATTTCTCTCTTTCACCCTCCATTCGTGCTTCTTCAAATTCTACAGCACCGCTGGTCACAGATGACCTCCAGCTAGAGCACTCAAGGGCTAGGGCTTCCCAGTTCTCAGTGTCTATGCCACAGTTTTTAAGGTTAGCTTTAAGCCCATCTTTAAATCTCTTTTCCTGTCCTCTAACATTCCATTTTCCGTTCTTGAGTTCGGAAAAGAGCAACTGCTTTGGGAGGTGGTGATTGAGCATTCGGACAACATGGCCAGTCCAGTGGAGTTGATGGCAGAGGACCATCACTTCAGTACTGGTGGTCTTTTCTTCTTCCAGCACGCTGAAATTTGTCCACCTGTCTTCCCAAGAGATTTGCAGGATTTTTTTTAGAGGCAACGCTGACAACATTCAAGGGTCATGTACCCATAGAACACCCCAAAAATGTTGAGGAGCATTGGAACAAACTAAAGACCTCCATCATCACAGCCTGTGAAGAAACCATTGGATATCAAACCAAGAAACATCAAGATTGGTTTGATGAAAATGACAATGAGATCCAACAGTTAATTGACAAGAAAAGAAAAGTCTTCCAAACATGGCAGAGAGACACCAACTGCCCTTCTAAGAAAAAGATCTATGCTAGTGCAAAAGCTGAAGTCCAAAGAATGACCAAAGAACCTGCAAATCTCTTAGGAAGACAAGTGGACAAATGTCAGTGTGCTGGAAACAGCAAAGACCACCAGCACTGAAGCGATGGTCCTCCGCCATCAACTCCACTGGACCAGCCACATTGTCCGGATGCCCGACCACCGTCTCCCAAAGCATTTGCTCTACTCCAAACTCAAGAACGGAAAAAGGAATGTTGGTGGGCAGGAAAAGAGATTTAAAGATGGGCTCGAAGCCAACCTTTAAAACTCTGGCATAGACACTGAGAACTGGGAAGCCCTGGCCCTTGAGCGCTCCAGCTGGAGGTCAGCTGTGACCAGCAATGCTATAGAATTTGAAGAGGCACGAATGGAGGGTGAAAGGGAGAAACGTGCCAAGAGGAAGGCATGTCAAGCCAACCCTGACTGAGACCGTCTTCCACCTGGAAACCAATGCCCTCACTGCAGGAGAAAATGCAGTCCAAGAATAGGGCTCTACAGTCACCTACCGACCTACCAGTACACTGATTTTGGAAGAATATCCTACTCAGACAACGAGGGATTGCCTAAATAAGTAAGCAAGTAAGTAAGATCTCAGAAGTCAATATATAGTGCTAATGTATTTGGGAACGAAGCATCTTGATCTGCATTGGTGTGTGTATGTGTCTCAAAATATTATGGATTTGACCTATCTTTTTTGGTAATGGTTTCCTGAGCCCCAGTCATATGTCAGAATGGCATTTGTTGCACCTATGTTGGTGTGAGTAGAGCCACAAACTGATCTGAATTAAAAAACCTCAATTGTAGAACCAGCCAGCCAATGTCAATGGAAAAAGAAGCTACAGAGCAATCTTTGAAAGAGCTTCTTGCATGAAGACGCATGCTGCAAGAAAAGAGCAAACAACACCCTGGCACAAGAGAGCCTGATGATGAAAGCCACTAGTAATTAAAAGAAATATTTAATACCAATTAACATGGCAAGCCTATAATATCTACTTATCTAAACTGCCTGGGAATTATCTGCTTTTCACCCCCTAACCCACCCACTAATTTCCCCCCAAAAACACGGGTCAGGCTTCTGCTACCCCAATTAGTAATTTCGTTGCTACACAAAGATGAGGCAGCATGTTGATCACAAAAAAAATGAGAGAGGGGAAGAGAATTGGCAAATCTTAGACATTGTACTAAAACAACAGATTTTTAGGGGGTTTGATTTACCATTCAATTCTGTGCAGCTGCTGGTTGGGAGAGAGGAAACATGCCAAAGAAAAGATGATGGGGTATTTAAAACACACACATATAGGAAGAAAAGCAGAGGAAAGGGGAGTCAGGGATGTGTGTATATCAAACTCGATTTATAAGCCGAAGCTTTGCAAAACTAAATCTTTAAGGGTTACTGTTCACCATTTGTATTAGCTTTCCCAAACGTGCAGGCTCAAGTTAGTCCTTTATTGTACATCAACGGCTCAGAAAATATGAAAAATAAAATACAGGACCAATTTTCCTCCAGTTTCTGTAAGTGCAGGAATGGTAAGTTCTTACGAGTGATTGTTTAATAGTGTTGTTGTTCATTCGTTCAGTCGCCTCTGACTCTTCGTGACCTCATGGACCAGCCCACGCCAGAGCTCCCTGTTGGCCGTCACCACCCCCCAGCTCCTTCAAGGTCACTCCAGTCACTTCAAGGATGCCATCCATCCATCTTGCCCTTGGTCGGCCCCTCTTCCTTTTACCTTCCACTCTCCCCAGCATAATTGTCTTCTCTAGGCTTTCCTGTCTCCTCATGATGTGGCCAAAGTACTTCAACTTTGTCTCTAGTATCCTTCTCTCCAATGAGCAGTCAGGCTTTATTTCCTGGAGGATGGACTGGTTGGATCTTCTCGCAGTCCAAGGCACTCTCAGAACTTTCCTCCAACACCACAGCTCAAAAGCATCGATCTTCCTTCGCTCAGCCTTCCCTAAGATCCAGCTCTCACATCCGTAGGTGACTACAGGGAATACCATGGCTTTGACTAGGCGGATCTTTGTTGCTAGTCTGATGTCTCTACTCTTTACTATTTTATCGAGACTGGACATTGCTCTCCTCCCTACAAGTAAGCGTCTTCTGATTTCCTGGCCACAGTCTGCATCTGCAGTAATCTTTGCACCTAGAAATACAAAGTCTATCATGGCCTCCACGTTTTCTGCCTCTATTTTCCAGTTGTCAATCATTCTTGTTGCCATAATCTTGGTTTTTTTTATAGTAATACTGCCTATTTATATCCAGGAGGTACTTGCAAGGAGTGCCCAGAGTTTGTAAATATTAGGTTTGCAGAAGTGGGGAAGTGTCACCCAGGAAGACATGTTTATGTGGTGGTGAATTTGTTCTGCAGTTTAGTTTGAACTAGACGTTTGTGGATCTTTTTTCCTTTGGTATGTTCGGTACCTTTGAGAGTACGTAGTAGGAAGGGCACTCCCAGTACGAAAACCCAGCCGACATGAAAGCAAGCAGGAGCTGATCCAGGCTCCTGTTCTGCTTTCTGGGAGCATGTGGCGCTCCTCATGCAGAAAACCACCACATGCTTTTTGCTCTTAAGCCTTGTTGAGAATCAGCCTTTGTGTTGGGGTTCAGCCTGAGTTTGAACTTGAACCTGGTTCTCTGTTTGTTCCTCCTGATGCTAATGAAAATATATTTACTGATGCTAATGAAAATGTACCTCTTGATGCCAATGCTCCTGAAATTGGTGAGGGAGAAACTGCTGTAGGTTTGGAAAATGCCAATGTTCCTGAAATTAGTGAGGAAGGAACTTCTGTAGATTTGGAAAATGAAAGTACCAGTGTTCATGAGAATGTTTCAGAGGGAAGCCTTGACCTTTTCCTCCCTTCTGCACCTGGTAACTTTAATGACAACAGAAGGGGCCAGATCTGGCAAGACAGAAGTAAATCACTCAGCTTGCGAAGGTCTTCTCGAATTAAAGAATTAAAAACATTGGCTTCAAAGCAGAGGGGCGGTTCACGGAACCAATTCTTGGGCTTTAATTGCCTTCCGCCGGGTTGACTTTCTCAGGCATCGTTTCAGAATTGATGAAGACCTTGGCAGTTCTCCCGGTTTCCCTGGCCATGGTATTGAAAGATTTCTTGGATATCAAGTACGGTTAGTGGATTGCTAACAGGTTCCAGTATTTTGCAGTGTGGCTTTGGGTTTTGCTTTGTCCATTTAAATTCATGTTTGCTGATTTTGCTGTGGCTTTTGACTTGCATTTTTCCTTTATTTTGTAATCATTTTTCTTCAATAAAAAAGGATTGTTTTTCACAGTCAAGTGTGGTGGATAGTTATCCTAGGGCCTCGTTCCCTGCTCTGGATCGCAACACTTTGTTTGTGTTTCAGGATCCTGATGTGGAAAATGATGAGGGAAATGATAAGAGAAATGATAGTGCCGAACCTGAGATACAAGATGGAGATGGTTTGGTCAATGATTTTCATACAGACAATGACAGAGAGGCCTCAGTGCAAAGGGCAGTTTCTCATGAGAATATCCCTGCTGGGCCTAGCAATGATGGTTCACGCCCTCTTTCTGTGAGCTCTCAATATTTGGGTTTGGGAAACAATATGACACCTGGGAATTTAATGAGCAGCCAGATAGGGAGCTGAAAAATAGGCGGGTGGAGATTAGCTGGGATTGACTGCAAACTCAGTGTTTACATCACTCTGAAAGGCTTTGTCTGATAAGGGTTACTAGGTAACCTTGGATAAGTCACACTATCTCAGCCTCAGAAGAAGGCTAGGGCGACCACCCTATAAACAGATGCTGTCAAGAAAGCCCTGTGATAGGTTTGCCTTAAGATCACAATAAGTTTGAAATGAATTGAAGGCACACAACAGCAATTGTATTAGGCATCACAGTGTGTTTATACATTATCAGCTAAATGTTAATATTGTTAAGATCCCATAATGCATTTTTTTTAAAAAAACTGACTGTGTTTGTTTGAAGCTTCTCTTTTTGAAGATTGGGTGAGGACAAGAGCTAACCATTTTGAGTTTCTATTGGACAACCTTTGAAATTTGGGGAAATTAAATCCTTGTAAGTCGGAATGGGTTCTGCTTGTTCCTCGTGTGATCCCCAAATCTTTGCATCACAACCTTGAGAAGATAATTTCTTACCTCTTATTCAGAAACTTTTCATAGAGTCACTGTCAGTTGATATTGACTTAAAGTATAATAATAACAGTTGACAATTATATAATCCCTTTGCAACATTTGAAAGTGTGGCATTTAGACAGCACATTTGCATGCGTATTGAGTACCTGTTCCAGGATTTGATTGCCTTTTATTGAAGTCGGTGGGCAGATTGTATATTTATTGTTTTTCTCTCCTATAGTTTTACTTCTATTTTATTGATTTTAATGTTCCTTTCTCCCCTTTTCCTTTGCATAATTTTAAACAAGAACAAATCCACATAAAAAAGCCCAAGCTCTGCCTTTTCCTTTCTCAAGAAACACTCAAGTTGCTCATAATTTTTTTGTGCATGTTTCAGGAGTGACTAGAGAAACTTCAAGTTGCTTCTAGTGTGAGAGAATTGGCCGTCTGCAAGGACGTTGCCCAGGGGACGCCCAGATGCTTTACAGTTCTTGTGAGAGGCTTCTCTCATGTCCCCCCGTGAGGAGCTGGAGCTGACAGAGGGAGCTCATCCGTGCTCTACCTGGATTCGAACCTCTGATCTGTCTTCAGTCCTGTCGACACAAGGTTTAACCCATTGCAGCACTAGGGGCTCCTAAATTGATTTTCATTGAGAATTTCCAGGAAGATTACATCTCTATGGATCAAAACAGACATTCAAAGCAAGTTATGTTCTTGTCCAAATCATAGAAAGCAGGTGGCATGTTGGGATGTTAAATTGTCTCTGTGTCTGTCTATATATGTTGTTGTCGACCTTTGCAGCCCGAAAGACAGTTGCCTCCTTCAAGTAGGAAATTTTGGTACCACTTATGTGGGGAGGCTAATTTAACTGATTTATGAGGTCATAAAAATCTCCAGGAAGTATGAGGAAGTACTTCATCAGTATCACAAACAGACGGTGAAGCGACAGCTCCCCTGTTGGCCAGAATCATAGAATCAAAGAGTTGGAAGAGACCTCATGGGCCATCCAGTCCAACCCCCTGCCAAGAAGCAGGAATATTGCATTCAAACCACCCCTGACAGATGGCCATCCAGCCTCTGTTTAAAAGCTTCCAAAGAAGGAGCCTCCACCACACTCCGGGGCAGAGAGTTCCACTGCTGAACGGCTCTCAGTCAGGAAGTTCTTCCTCATGTTCAGATGGAATCTCCTCTCTTGTACTTTGAAGCCATTGTTCTGCGTCCTAGTCTCCAAGGAAGCAGAAAACAAGCTTGCTCCCTCCTCCCTGTGGCTTCCTCTCACATATTTATACATGGCTATCATATCTCCTCTCAGCCTTCTCTTCTGAAGGCTAAACATGCCCAGTTCCTTAAGCCGCTCCTCATAGGGCTTGTTCTTCAGACCCTTGATCATTTTAGTCGCCCTCCTCTGGACACATTCCAGCTTGTCAATATCTCTCTTGAATTGTGGTGCCTAGAATTGGACACAGTATTCTAGGTGTGGTCTAACCAAAGCAGAATAGAGGGGTAGCATGACTTCCCTGGACCTAGACACTATGCTCCTATTGATCCAGGGGTGATTTGAATGCAATATTCCTGCTTCTTGGCAGGGGGTTGGACTGGATGGCCCATGAGGTCTCTTCCAACTCTTTGATTCTATGATTCTATGATTCTATGATGCAGGCCAAAATCCCATTGGCTTTTTTTGCCGCCACATCACATTGTTGGCTCATGTTTAACTTGTTGTCCACGAGGACTCCAAGATCTTTTTCACACGTACTGCTCTCGAGCCAAGCTCCCCCATTCTGTATCTTTGCATTTCATTTTTCCTGCCAAAGTGGAGTATATTGCATTTGTCACTGTTGAACTTCATTTTCTGTTCTAAGTAGTGAGTGGGCTTGTGCAATCTGGGTAAACCTTGACCTGTTTTGGTGTCCCGGCTTTTGGTGAAAGCCCCGATCCATTTTTTATTTTTATTTTTTGTTGATGCTGAAAAGCAGAGGCAGAACTGAGATCAGCTCTCTCTTGCTTTCGTGTTGGGCGGGTTTTTGTACTGGGTGGTCCCTTACCGTTACAGGCTCCCAAAGTACCAAAGGAAACAGAGGAAATGGAAGAAACGAATTATGTGCACAAGTTTACTTATGAGCCCTTGCAAATGTGTGGAAAGAGGATTGTCCATATCACCTGTCTAGGAAAATAAGGACAAGCCATGTACGCTTAATCTGCTTTTTACGACACAGCCAAATCGTCATACGATCGCCAGGAGTCCTTTGCTAAGGATTATGTTTTTGTCTCTAATTAGTGTCCGCGTTATTGTTTAAGTGCAATGCCATGACATCTCCACCAGCGTGCAAGATAAAGTCCCCCAACTGAGGTCACCATCGAAAACACTAAACCAAGGCCTTTCTGGATAATCCCTCAATGAGAAATATTTCTATTGAGTTAAAAGACCGGGCACAAACAGAGTTTCCCACAGTCAGTCAGCCGGTGAGGCATTTCTCTTAAAGCTCAGATGCCTAATTTTTAAAAACTCCACACACAAAAAAAGAAACAGAAGTGGGCAAAGCATTTGTTTGACTCCCATTTTAATATGAATTAATCTAATTTCTACTAAGATGAAAACTTGAGTAGAGTCGCCCTTTGGTTTTGGCACTTTTCTGAATTAAGGCAACTCCCTTGAAAAAATCTGCATATAGCAAGGAAACTACATACAAAAAAATACTTGTCTTTACACAAAATACATATTTGGGTTGCAGGTGTGCTCTTTAAAAAGATGTTGCTCCAGCAGTAATTTTCATGAAGTAATTAATAAAACCAGTAAGGCATACATTGTGTGCTAGAAAGTCATATTGCTGTGTCATCTCATTAAGAAACAACAACTCCAAGACAATAGGCGTGATTTATTTTTATTATTTATTTACAGTATTTATATTCCACCCTTCTCGGAGGGGACTCAGGACGGATTACAATGTACATATACATGGCAAACATTCAATGCCATAGACACACAACATATATAGACAGACACTCAGAGGCTATGCTTCCAATGCTTCCTCTTGGAAGCATCTTGGAAAGAAGTGATGAGTGGAGTGCCGCAGGGATCCGTCCTGGGCCCGGTCCTGTTCAACATGTTGATTAATGACTTAGATGAAGGGCTAGAAGGCAGGATCATCAAGTTTGCAGACGACACCAAATTGGGAGGGATAGCCAATACTCCAGAGGACAGGAGCAGGATTCAAAGGGATCTTGACAGATTAGAGAGATGGGCGGAGCCCCCCCGAGCCCCCCCCCCCCCCCCCGGCTACATGCCTGGTATAGACATTTCCCCAAACTTCAACAGTGTTCACATTTGGGCATATTGAATATTAATGCCAAGTTTGGTCCAGATCCATCATTGTTTGAGTCCACAATGCTCTCCGTATTTAGGTAAATTACAATTCCAAAACTTAAGGTCAATGCCCATCAAGCCCTTCCAGTATTTTCTGTTGGTCATGGGAGTTCTGTGTGCCAAGTATGGTTCAATTCTATCATTGGAAGGGTTCAGAATGCTCTTTGATTGTAAGTGAAGTATAAATCCCAGCAACGACAACTCTAAAATGACAAAATGAATGCCCCTCCAATTCCCACCAGTATTGGGCATTTGTGCCAAATTTTGTTAAGTGAATGAAAATGCACCCTGCATATCATATTCATAACAGTAGCAAAATTGTAGTCATGAAATAGCAATGAAAATAATGTTATGGTTGGGGGTCACCACAACATGAGGAACTATGTTAAGGGGTCGCAGCATTAGGAAGGTTGAGGAGGTTGAGAAAAAACTGCTCCAGAAGGTCTAACAACCCTGCCTTTCTCTGTTGTCACCAATCCTTCACCCTCTTGTTGAAAGCATGTCATATTGAAGATGACTTGTTTTCTCCTGGTCCAGTCTAGCATACTGAGCAATGGATTCAAACTGCAGGAAAAGTGAATCCACCTAAATGTTCGATTAGGTGGAAATGTGCTCTAAGTGGGGTTGCCTTTGAAGACTGTTTGGAAACTGCAATTAGTCCAACGGGCGGCTGCTAGATTACTCCCCAGAGCATCATACAGGGAGCATACTACCCCCCTGTTGTGTCAGCTCCACTGGATGCCAATCCAATTCCGAGCACAATTCAAAGTGCTAGTCTTGACTTATAAAAACCTATACGGCTTCGGTCTAGCGTATCTGTCTGAACGTATCTCCTTCTACATTCCACCTCGGAGCTTAAGATCTTCTGGCGAGGCCCTGCTCTCGGCCCCGCCTTTGTCTCAAACACGTTTGGTGGGGACGAGGGTCAGGGCCTTCTCGGTGCTAGCCCCCCGCCTGTGGAATTCGCTTCCCGGGAAAATTAGGTCATCGTCGTCATTGAGGTTCAGCCTGGGTGTGAACCTGAACCTGAACCTGATTCTCTGATTGTATTTCCTGATGCTACTGAAGATGTATTTTTCTCTGATGCTAATGAAAATGTTGATTCTGAGGTCAGTGTAGAAAAAACTCCTGCAGGCTTGGAAGGCTTGGAAAGTGAAACTACACATTCTGATGAGAATGTTTCAGAGCCAAGCGGTGATAGGTCTCCAGAGAAGCTAACACCTGGGATCCTTAATGAGGATAGAAGAGGACAGATTTGGAAAAACAGGAGTGAATCGCAGAGTCTGCAAGGTCAACCAGATTAAGAGAAAAAGAAACAAAGGCTTCAAAGCCTGGAGGCATCTCACGAAACAGTTTCCTCGGCTTTAAGTACCTCCCGCTGGGTTGACTCGTTAGATCAGGCATCGTTTAGGCTGAGGCATTACCTTGGCAAATTTCCCGTCTCTCTTGGCCTACATCCCAAGAGGCTTCTAGTGCTCCAAGTACGGTTAGTGGATTGCTAACAGGTTCCAGGTTTTTACAGTGTTGCTTTTGGTTTTTGATCTAATTCATGGATATTCCTGACTGCTGAATTTTACTGTGGCTTTTTGACTTTGCATTTTCCTCTATTTTGTAACCATTTTTCATCAATAAAAAGGGATTGTTTTTTCCCACAGTCAAGTATGGTGGATTGTTATCTTAGAGTCTCATTTCCTGCTCTTGGTCGCAACAGTCATCCCTCTTCACCTTTAGAAAGAAGGTAAAAACGTGGTTGTGGGACCAGGCCTTCGGGCAATTCGGTTAAAGGACAATTGATAATGTTTGACAATGGCTTGGAAGTGGATTTTGTTAAGCGGAGTAATCATTAGTATACGGCTAGATAAATAGCTGTCACGTTGCTAGGGCTCTACCTTGTTTAGGTAGAGATGAATCAAACTCCCAGTTTTAACAAACAGTTTAATTAAAATAGCACTTACTTGCTGGCTGTTTTTATAGTCCAAAATATAAAACACAAAAATAGCACACAGCTACAGAATAAACAAAAACTGATAGCAAAAATAACTTCATAGTCAAAAGGGTCCAGTCCAATGGTCAAATGCCGAGAGTTTAATAAACAAAGTCCAGGGATCAAGAGTCTATACCGTAGTCAAAAGCCAGTCCAAAGGTTCAAGGTTCCAGTTTTCTAAGATTACAGGAGACAGGGCAGGATACCAAAAAATCCTGGGGGAAAAACCAACAGCATCCACCACCAAAATACAACAGATACTTTTCTCCCAAAGATCAAACTCAAGGTTAGCTCCTTAAATCCAGTAACACTCAGCTGCAACCCATGAACACCCAGCTGCTTTCACCCATGAACTCCTACTTACAGATTAATAAACCCTTTAGAACTAATACTTACATTAACCCTTCCATCACCAAGCACCATCAACTGCAGAACGTATGACAATAGCCACCAGACAGGCAATAGCTAAATGGATCGTAAGTATACTGTTTAATCTTTATTTATTAATGTTCATGTTTTTAATTGTTATATTTGCTATTTTGTATTTTATGATGCAGCATTGAATTGTTGCCAATTGTAAGCCACCCTGGGTCCTCCTAAGGGTTGAGAAGGGCGGGGTAAAAATGTTCGAAATAAATAAATAAATCTATATAAATAAAAATGTAATGTTCATTTGTGATATTCACAGAACTCAAAAACCGCTGGGAAAATTGACACCAAATATGGACACAAGACACCTAAGAACCCAATGTATGTCCTTCACTCATAAAAACACTAAAAAAACACAGCAGAAGGGACTTCAAAAGCCCAAAAATCTAAAATGACAGAAAGCTAAATGACAATACAGAAAAAAGGGAAGAAAGAGGGAGGGAAGGGGAGAAAAAGAAAGAAAGGAAGGAAGGAAGGAAGGAAGGAAGGAAGGAAGGAAAAGAAAGAGGAAGCGGAAGAAAGAAGGAAAGGGAGAAGGAAGCATGGAAGCAAAGAGAAAAGGAAGGAAGAAAAGAGGTAAGAGAAGGAAGGAAGGAGAGAAAGAGGGAGGGAAAGAAAAAGGGGAAAGGAAGGAAAGTTAGAGAAGGAAGGAAGGAGAGAAGGAAAGAAAAAAGGGAAAGATGGAAGGAAAGGGGGAGCTAAGGAAGGGGGAAGATGTAGAGAAAGAGAGAGGGAAGGAAAGAAGGAAAGAGAGAAAGAAGGAAAGAGAGACAGAAGAAGAGAAAGAAAAAGGGGGAAGGAAGGAAAGAGATAGAGGAGGACGGAAGAAGAGAAGGAAAGACGGGAGGGAGGGAGGGAAGGAAGGAAGGAAAGAGGGAGTGAAGGAAGGGGGAAGATGTAGAGAAAGATAGAGGGAAGGAAAGATGGGAAGATAGAAGAAAGAAAAGAGAGACAGCAGAAGAGAAAGAAAAGGGGGGAAGGAAGGAAAGAGATAGCGAAGGAAGGAAGAAGAGAAGGAAAGAGGGGAAGGAAGGAAGGAAGGAAGGAAGGAAGGAAGGAAGGAGGGAAGGAGGGAGGGAGGGAGTGAAGGGGAGAAAGAGGGAAGGTTGGCTACAGCAACGCGTGGCAGGTACAGCTAGTAATAAATAAATAATAAATAGGAAGGCCTTCCTGATTTTACGAGCTGTTTGACAGTGGGATCCGCTAGTGTCTGGAAGTGTGGTGGAGGCCCCCTCTCTGGAGGTTTGTAAGCAGAGTCTGAATGGCTATCTTTCAGGAGAACCTCAACTGTGTGTTCCTGCATGACAGAATGGGCTCGGACTGGATTATTATTATTATTATTATTATTATTATTATTATTACTTTATTTGTACCCTGCTAGCATCTCCCAAGGGATTCGATGCGGCTTACACAGGCAGAAGCCCCAAAAACACAATACAACAATACAATACCAAGCAAATTAAAACAGTTAAGCAGGAAAACAATAACAGTAACAATACGTCAAGACACTATTAAAACTGGGCCGGCCGGAGTAGGGGTACAGGGTTAAAAGTGCTGATGTGGCAGGAGGGATATGGGATTAAATATAAGTGCGGTGTGCAGTGTGCAGTGACCTTGGTTCTACTGAGGTGCTTCTAGGATTTGGTGCTGGAGGTTCCTAATCTGAAAAGGCACATCGGAACAGCCAGGTTTTCAATTCCTTCCTGAAGACTGCCAATGTAGGGGCTTGTCTGAGATCCTTCGGGAGGGCGTTCCAGTCGGGGGGCCACCACAGAAAAGGCCCTGTCTCGCGTCCCCACCAAGCGTGCTTGCGACGCGGGTGGGATCACGAGCAGAGCCTCTCCAGATGACCGGAGTGAGCATGTGGGTTCGTAGACAGCGATACGGTCACGCAGGTAGGGTGGTCCCAAACCGTTCAGGGCTTTGTAGGTAAGCACCTGCACCTTAAATTGGGCTCGGAAAATAAACGGCAGCCAGTGGAGCTCCTTAAACAGGAGGGTTGACCTCTCTCTGTAATGAGCCCCGGTTAACATCCTGGCTGCTGCCCATTGGACCAGTTGGAACTTCTGAGCCGTTTTCAAGGGCAGCACCACGTAGAGCGTGTTGCAGTAATCCAGTCTAGAGGTGACCAAGGCATGGACCACCCCGGCCAGATCAGCCTTCGCGAGGTATGGATGCAGCTGGCACACGAGTCTCAATTGTGCAAAAGCCGTCCCGGACACCGCCAACGCCTGACCCTCAAGCGTGAGCGATGAGTCCAAGAGGATACCCAAGCTACGGACCTGTGGCTTCAGGGGGAGTGTAACCCCGTCCAACACAGGCAGCCACCCTATACCCCGGTCCGGTTTGCGATTGACCAGGAGGACCTCTGTCTTGTCGGGATTGATCTTCAGCTTGTTCGTCCTCATCCAGATAGACACAGCGGCCAGGCACTCGTCCAACACCCAAGAGGCCTCCTTGGAATTAGGTGGAAAAGAGTAGTAGAGTTGTGTGTCATCTGCGTAGAGATGGCACCCAACTCCAAAACTCCGGATGACCTCTCCCAGCGGTTTCATGTAGATGTTAAAGAGCATGGGAGACAGAATAGAGCCTTGCGGGACCCCACAGGTCAAAGGCCAGGGGTCCGAGCAGGCGTCTCCCAGCTTCACCATCTGGGTTCGTCCCTCCAGGAAGGACCGGAGCCATGACAGAACCATGCCCCCGAGACCCATCCCAGAGAGGCGACCCAGAAGGATACCATGAATGATGGTATCGAAAGCCGCTGAGATGTCCAAGAGAACCAACAGGGTCACACTCCCCCTGTCCAGTTAGTTGGATGCCCTGTGCATCTCTCCAGCGTTATGACTCTATGAGTGGGCAGTGTTAGCAACAGGGTGGGTGAGGTTGCGTCACTTGCAAAGTTCTCCTTCCAAAATAATTTGGAGAGAAAGCATCACTTTGATAGGTTTCTCTCTCTCTGCCCCCCCCCCCCCCCACCGGCCACCTCCCGCCCTCAGCTTGTAGTAAGGAAGTGTATGGGGAAGACTTAAATGAAAAACAGGATAATTTATGAGACAGTATTATGAGGAGACAAACTGGAAACAAACATTTGACACTCACACACTGGAATGCTGCAAAAATTTAATTAGATGGATCCATTAGTCATCGTTGCATTAAGGGGTTCATACTGAACATCCAAAAAATGTGTGCTCTGGTACTGAAGACATGTTTAAATCTTTCCTGTAAATACCACTTCCCTCATTACTGGGAAATGAAGTATCAGTGGGACCATTGGCCATGTCTGTGTGTTTACAAAATATGGCTGTGGAGAGATTAACCGGATTTATTGAAGGTTTAACCCCCGCCTTTCTTAACCGGGTTACCAAAACCCATTTTGAATGTGGATTTGTATGCTACATAAACATTGCTTTACCTACCCGCATATATGGGCTTTTGAGTAGCTAATTTATATAAATAAAAATGTAATGTTCGTTTGTGGGATTAACATAACTCCAACACTGGACAAAATGCCACCAAATTTGGACACAAGACACCTACTAACCCAAGGAGTGACTATCACTAATAAAAATTGATTTTGTCATTTGGGAGTTGTTGTTGCTGGGATTTATAGTTTACTTACAATCAAAGATTATTCCGAACTCCACCAATGATGGAATTGAACTAAACTTGGCACACAGAACTCTCATGACCAACAGAGAACACGAGAAGGGTTGGGTTTTGGAGTTGTAGTTCACCTACATCCAGAGAGCACTGTGGACTCAAACAATGATGGATCTGGACCAAACTACATGAATACTCAATATGCCCAAATGTGAACATGGGTGGAGTTTGGGGAAAATAGAATCTTGACATTTGGGAGTTGTTGTTGCTGGGATTTGTAGTTCACCTACAATCAAAAGAGCATTCTGAACCCCACCAACAATAGAATGGGGCCAAAACTTCACCAGTGTTCACATTTGGGCAGACTGAGTATTCATGTAGAGTTTGATCCAGATCCATCATTGTTTGAGTGCACAATCATCTCTGGATGTAGGTGAACTACAACTCCAAAATAAAAGGACACTGCCCACCAAACCCTTCCAGTATTTTCTGTTGGTCATGGGAGAACTGTGTGCCAAGTTTGGTTCAATTCCATCGTTGGTGGAGTTCAGAATGCTCTTTGATAGTAGGTGTACTATAAATCCCAGCAACTACAACTCCCAAATGACAAAATCATTTTTTTGAGTGAAGGACACACATTGGGTTGTTAGGTGTCTTGTGTCCAAATTTGGTGTCAATTTGTCCAGTGGTTTTTGAGTTATGTTAATCCCACAAACGAACATTACATTTTTATTTATATAGACTAGCTGTACTCACCACGCTTTGCTGTGGACAACCTTTCTCTCCTCCTTTCCTTCTTTCCTTCTTTCCTTCTTTCCTTCTTTCCTTCTTTCCTTCTTTCCTTCTTTCCTTCTTTCCTTCTTTCCTTCCTTCCTTCCTTCCTTCCTTCCTTCCTTCCTTCCTTCCTTCCTTCCTTCCTTCCCTCCTTCCATCTTTCCTTCTGTTCTTCCTTCCTTCTCTATCTCTTTCCTTTCTTCCCCCTTTTTCTTTCTCTTCTGCTGTCTCTCTTTTCTTCCTTCTCTCTTTCCTTCTTTCCTTCCCTCTCTCTTTCTCTACATCTTCCCCCTTCCTTAGCTCCCTCTTTCCTTCCATCTTTCCCTTTCCTTCCATCTTTCCCTTTTTTTCTTTCCTTCTCTCCTTCCTTCCTTCTCTAACTTTCCTTCCTTCCCCCTTTTTCTTTCCCTCCCTCTTTCTCTCCTTCCTTCCTTCCTTCCTTCCTTCCTTCTCTTACCTCTTTCCTTCCTTCCTTTTCTCTTTGCTTCCATGCTTCCTTCTCCCTTTCCTTCCTTCCTTCCTTCCTTCCTTCCTTCCTTCCTTCCTTCCTTCCTTCCTTCCTTCTTTCTTTCTTTCTTTCTTTCTTTCTTTCTTTCTTTCTTTCTTCTCTCCCCTTCCCTTCCTCTTTCTTCCCTTTTTTCTGTATTGTCCTTTATGTTTCTGTCATTTAGCTTTTGGGGGCTTTTAAAGTCCCTTCTGCTGTGTTTTTCAGTGTTTTTATGAGTGAAGGACATACATTGGCTTGTTAAGTGTCTTGTGTCGAAATTTGGTGTCAATTCATCCAGTGGTTTTTGAGTTCTGTTAATCCCACAAACGAACATTACATTTTTATTTATATAGATTACCACCAAGTAACGTGTATAAGTTGTTTATGAAAAATAAATGTTGTGTTTGGACTTGGGTTCCAGCTCCACATTATCATCATTATGTATGTTTATGCAAAATATGAAAAAAAAATCTAAACTCCAAAACATTTCTGCTCCCAAACATTTTGGATAAGGGAGATTCATTCTCCATGTATCAGGAAAACATGTCAGTGCTCTGTCTTTTCAAGACAATGAATGGCCTGAATATTCCCTGGATCAGCAGTATCGGCCTATCTGCTCATATCGTACAGTTTGAACCTCAGTTATATTTTCTCCAAAAGTTCCAGACAATCCTGCCCCCATTGCTCTCTTTTTATACATTTGCAAAGAGTCTTCTTTAACATTGAACTCCCTTTGTCATGTTGCCAATCCTGCCATGTGTGGATGATTTACTGTTTCCTGAGGCATACAGTCCACCAGATTCCAAACCATCCTTATTGCATTTTGCTAAGTTCCCTCTGGTATTTTTGACCCTTCTCAGTCTGTTTACCATAAATTGGAGACATAGGCTGATATGGTGGGCCTGGGCTGTCAAGTTTAGCCCGTAAAGTCCAGACCATAGTGATAATATTGTGATAAGATTAAGAACCCCAGAGCTCTTATGTATTCCTTCAGCAAAAGGAGTTCGAAAAGAATCTGAATAAAGACATAATATATTTAAAGAATGAAGGGTAGTAGGAAGTGGGGAGAGAAGAACTTCCCAACAGGTCATCTCCAGGAAGCCACAGGGCTTCCATCATTTCTAGGATCCTGTTCAAGGAGCTCAATTGGCTGCCGTTTATTTTCTGAGCCCAATTTAAGGTGTAGGTCTTGACCTACAAAGCCCTGAACAGTTTGGGAACCATCTACCTGCGTGACCGCATTTCCATCTATGAACCCACATGATCTCTTCAATCTTCTGGAGAGGCTCTTCTCTCGCTCTTGCTTGCATCTCAAGTGCGACTTGCGGGGACGAGAGAGAGGGCCTTCTCTGTGGTGGCCCCCCGGCTCTGGAACTCCCTCCGCAGAGATATTAGGCAAGCCCCCACACTAGCAATCTTCAGGAGGAATCTGAAAACCTGACTATTCCAATGTGCCTTCAGTGATTGAATGCAAGATACTCCCTGACCGAACTTTGCACAAAATGTCCTGAGAAGCACTTTATTTTATGGTTTGTGCAATTAAATCCTTCCTCATTCCCGGATCCTCCTCTTGATAAAAATGCTCCCCTCTTCCCTTCCCATCTCCCTGGGAGAAGGGTTGGATCCAAACTTAACAATGATAGACAGGTGGCTTGCCCTATGACTGCAAACTAAAGGAAGCCACCTTTTTGCAGACTCCCTGAAACTTTGAAATGCATGCAAACACTTAATAGAAAGAAAATAAAGTTGGAGCTCCTGGTACAGATGTACCAGCACAGTCATGAAGTTGGCGGGTCCCAAACCGTTTAGGGCTGCACCTTGAATTGGGACCAGAAGACCAGAATTGGGACAACAACAACAACAAAAATCCCAGCTTCCCAAGGGTGGCATTTCCATATATGGGAGCAGACGCAAAGAAGGGAGTGGGCAATATGAAGATAGTGTGGATGAAGAGACCCAGGCTTCACAAAATTCCCTTCACCCAGCTGTTCTTTTTGGGCTGGATCATCATCACTTAAAATGACATATCGGTGGGTAAGTGGCAATCCATTTGAACCAAACAACTATTTTATGCAGAAAGGAATGAACGGAAGTCTTCCAAAGTCAGTTTTAATGGCCCTGTCTGTAAACAATTTTCCGCCTTCTTCTACTGCGTTGCTCTCCCTCCGTGTTTCCCGCTTGGCACATTGCCTCGCTCCTCATACTGGCAGCTGTGCACACTTGAATAGTAAATCAAACACCGTTAGAACTATTGTCCTGAAATATTTCAGAGATTCCTCTCAGCTCTTCTTCGTCTCTGACTGACAGGAAATGATGTAGGACCCGTGAAGTTCAGAAGGTTGGCATTCAGGAAGACTACAAGTGTGTGGTGGGGAGATGGGAAAATGCACAAGCTTTTCGTAGGGTTTGATCCTTTCAACTCCCCCTCCAACACAACTACTGTGTTAGCACAGAAACATTAAAATAATAATACAATAATAATAATTTTGTCCTTGTGCCCAGCCTCCATCTGCCTGAAGGGACTCAGGGCAGCTTACATATGGCACAAAGTGCCTAAAACAAAACATAAAATGAACACACAGTGCAATAGAATAAAGTAAAACTATCTATATAAATAAAAATGTAGTGTTCATTTGTGGGATTAACAGAACTCAAAAACCAAGATGAACTGAACCACCTCAACTGGGCTCTCCAGGCCAATGGAGACTCCACCTCAGACATCAGAAGAGCTGCAAGACCAAGAACAAGCCACGAGAGTAAAGATGAAGATCCACCCAGAGGAAAAGTGTTCCTGCCATACATCAAGGGAACCACTGACCGCATAGGGAAGCTGATGAGGAAACACAACATACAAACAATCTACAAACCCACCAAGAAAATCCAACAAATGCCACGTTCAGCAAAGGACAAGAGGGATCCTCTCACTTCTGCAGGAGTCTACCGTATACCATGCAGCTGTGGACAAGTCTACAGAGGGACCACCAAACGCAGCATTGCCCAAACACGAATCCAGGAACATGAAAGGCACTGCAGACTACTTCAACCAGAGAAGTCAGCCATAGCAGAGCACCTGATGAACCAGCCTGGACACAGCATATTATTTGAGAACACAGAAATGCTGGACCACACCAACAACCACCATGTCAGACTACACAGAGAAGCCGTTGAAATCCACAAGCATGTGGACAATTCCAACAGAAAGGAAGAGACCATGAAAATGAACAAAATCTGGCTACCAGTATTAAAAAACTCTAAAATTACAACAGCAAAACAACAGAGAGGAAACAACCAGGCACAGATTAACACCTCCCAGCAAGAGATTTTCCCAGGCTCAGGCAGGCCTTCAAATGCTAATAAAGGTGATCAGCTGAAACATTCACACCTAACTGCAGCAGGGAAGAGCTCCTTGCCCCACCCCAGCCATTCCACAGATATATAAACCCATTGTCCTAATTCCAACAGACCTCACTACCTCTGAGGATGCTTGCCATAGATGCAGGCGAAACGTCAGGAGAAATGCCTCTAGAACATGGCTCTATAGCCCGAAAAAACCCCACAAGAACCTAGTGATTCAAGCCATGAAAGCCTTCGACAATACATTGGACTAATTGACACAAAATTTGGACACTGTACCCCTAACAGACCAACGAGTGACCATCACTCATAATGCAACACAAGAGTTGTTGACTTCATTTGGTTGGAATATTTTAAGCCAACTCTCTCACAGCCCCGATCTTGCACTCAGTATCTGTCATCTGTTCATTTTTCTGACAATAATGAGGTGAAAATCGAAGTGACGAACTGGCTGAAAAAGGCGGAGGGAAACCTCTATGACACAGGTATCAAAAACTTATCCCACAGATTGCAAAATGTATTAAACTGAATGGTGATTATGTGGAAAAATAATACAGTCCCTATGCTACAATACACGTAAGTCAATTCCGACTCTTCGTGACCTCATGAACCAGCCCACACCAGAGCTCCCTGTTGGCCATCATCACCCCCAGCTCCTTCAAGGTTAAGCCAGTCACTTCAAGGATGCCATCCATCCATCTTGCCCTTGGTCGGCCCCCCTCTCTTTTTCCTTCCATTTTCCCCAGCATCATTGTCTTCACTAAGCTTTCCTGTCTTCTCATGATGTAGCCAAAATACTTCTTTGCCTCTAATATCCTTCCCTTCAGTGAGCAGTCGGGCTTTATTTCCTGAAGTATGGAGTGGTTGGATCTTCTCGCTGTCCAGGGAACTCTCAGAACTTTCCTCCAACACAACAATTCAAAAGCATCCATCTTCCTTCACTCAGCCCTCCCTATGGTCCAGCTCTCACATAGGGAAGGCTGAGCGAAGGAAGATAGTTTTTCAGATACATAATCAGAATTTGTCTCTTGTCTGCTTCTCCACTGCTTGGTGCTGCTTTATAATCCCTGGCTCACCATCTTCTTGTGGTCCAAGGCACTCTCCAAACTTTCCTCCAACACAACAATTCAAAAGCATCTGTCTTCCTTAACTCAGCCTTCCCTATGGTCCAGCTCCCACATCCATAGGTGACTACGAATACAACTCTCCCAAGAATCCCAAGAATACAACTGCTGAATAATAGACCTCTGAGGATGCTTGTCATAGATGCAGGCGAAACGTCAGGAGAAATGCCTCTAGAACATGGCCATATAGCCCGAAAAAACCCACAAGAACTGAATGGACTGTTGTTTACATGTCTAGAGAGAGCTTTCATTCTTCTGCAATGGCACATGCCTTACCTTCTCAGTGTCACCACTGCTGTTCATAGTTGCCTACTGAGCAAAATGCAAGCTTCTAGCCATTTTGGGTAGGTAGCTCTGCTGACAAAAATAAGAAGGGGGCAATCTTGCCCCCATTATGACACTGTCAGAGGCATTCATGCAACCTGGAAGAAGGATCACCCAATCGCATAGGTGCCAGTGCCAATGTATTTTAAAAATACATTTTAAATAACAAATGAATAAATTTCTCCCAACTCAATAACAACAAAATCAATACTCAGTTTTCATGGGAATTTTTTCACATTAAACTCCTCAGTTCAAAATGGCCTCTTTCTTCCAGTGCCTAAAAGGAGACAGGCAACAGCTGTTTACGACTTCCCAAATATTTATGCCATGATTACAAGTTCAGACCAACTATCACTTGTCACATTGCCCACAGAAGGGCAATTTCTGAATTCTGGTTTCCTGTAATATTTGCCTGTGGTATGACTTGTTGGTTGTGAAAGAGAAATGCCAGAGGGCTTTGGATAAACAAAGGGTGCAAATGAGGCATTTCATTTCCTGGCAAAAAGCATACCAACGCCTAGGACCAGGAATGAATCCTTTGGAATAGTCCAACAGCGGGGGTCCATGGTTGGACAATTGATGTGTTCAGTTCACGTGAGGGCATTAAAGGAACACATCAGAGACAGGGAGATGCCCTTTATTTTGGGAAGGGAAGGTGGAAGGATTTGGAAAATACAATCCAAAGTAAATTGGAAATGATACTCTCAGCCATCTTCATGAAGTGAGCAAATATTTTCGTCTTGCTGTATACACATTTGAATTTAGATACTAAGACATATGGGCTGAGCTAAAGTCATCATCCATCCTTCTTGCAAAGTCCTCTCTATCATCATGGCATTAAAAAAAACAAATACCATAAAATATCTAACAATTTCCTGCCCTTTCATGACACCTAAGTGCTGCTGGGTGAGGCAGCTGCCTTAATGTGCCACATGTTTGGGCCAGTCTTAGCTGTGACACACAGATAACTTGTTTTGCTTCTAGGTTTGATGAATCAACCCCATGAATCAGGTTCCGGTGTTGCCTTCAATGAATAATGTGTAGATGGAACATCTTCATGGTCCACCAAGACATCCCTATACAGATGATCATAATTCTAATGGATGCAGTCAAGGTGAAAAAGTGATCAGGTGAAGAAGGTGATTTATTTGTCGTGTCAGAGCAGCCAGTCCATTATATTACATTTCTAACAGAACAAAGCAAACAAACAGAAAAATATACAACTTGTGAGTTTGGTAGCTGGTTAAATGTCCTTTGACCAGTATCTGGCCACTTGGAGTGCTTCCGGTGTTGCTGCAAGAAGGTCCTCCATCGTGCATGTAGCAGGGCTCAGGTTGCATTGCAGCAGGTGGTCAGTGGTTTGCTCTTCTCCACACTCGCATGTCGAGGATCCTACTTTGTAGCCCCATTTCTTAAGGTTGGCTCTGCATCTCGTGGTGCCAGAGCGCAGTCTGTTCAGTGCCTTCCAAGTCGCCCAGTCTTCTGTGTGCCCAGGAGGGAGTCTCTCATTTGGTATCAGCCATTGGTTGAGGTGCTGGGTTTGAGCCTGCCACTTTTGGACTCTCGCTTGCTGAGGTGTTCCAGCGAGTGTCTCTGTAGATCTTAGAAAACTATTTCTAGATTTAAGTCGTTGGCGTGCTGGCTGATACCCAAACAAGGGATGAGCTGGAGATGTCTCTGCCTTGGTCCTTTCACTATTGGCTGCTACTTCCCGGCGGATGTCAGGTGGTGCAATACCGGCTAAGCAGTGTAATTTCTCCAGTGGTGTAGGGCGCACACACCCCGTGATAATGCGGCATGTCTCATTAAGAGCCGCATCCACTGTTTTAGTGTGGTGAGATGTGTTCCACACTGGGCATGCATACTCAGGAGCAGAGTAGCACAGCGCAAGGGCAGATGTCTTCACTGTATCTGGTTGTGATCCCCAGGTTGTGCCAGTCAGCTTTCGTATGATATTGTTTCTAGCACCCACTTTTTGCTTGATGTTCAGGCAGTGCTTCTTGTAGGTAAGAGCACAGTCCAGAGTGATGAAATAAGACAACGTGGATCTGTCTATCAGTGCTACCGTGTGAGGACGACTTCCATGTTGTGGCAGATCCACTGGCTGCCGATCTGCTTCTGGGATAAATACAAAGTGCTGGCCATTACCTGTAAAGCCCCAAACCATTTGCGGAACTGTATCTCTGTACAGAAACCGTCCTGAGACTTCTGATTCTTGGAGGAGGCCCCGCTCTTGGTCCTACAGCTGGTGGGAATGAGAGACAGGGCCTTCTCCGTAATCACTCCCCGGCTCTGGAACTCCCTTCCAAAATTAAAAACTGTTCCCCCTCTCTTTGCTTTAAAAAAACTACTGAAGACTCACCTGTGCATGTTGGCATATGGAAAGAAGGAAGACTAATTACTTACTTGGGAAGGGCCTTCTCTGTGGTTGCCCCTCGGCTGTGGAACGCCCTTCCCATGGACATTAGATCAGCTCCTACGTTAATGGTGTTTCGAAGAAAACTAAAAACCTGGCTGTTTGAACAGGCATTCGGATAAACAGTGCAATGAATACGATGAATATAGGAACGGAATTATAGACGACGAATTGGATCACGATTCTAGTTACGAGACGTTAATGTGTTGTTATTGATGTGTCATTACTTTGTATATTATGCTCTTAATGGTTTTTAAATTGTATATTGTTATGATTGTCTTTTTGCTCTTGTTGTGAACTGCATTGAGTCGCCTACGGGCTGAGAAATTGCAGTATACAAGCAAAGTAAGTAAATAAATAAATAAATAAATAAATACTTACTTACTTAGGTGATCCCTCGTTGGACGAGTAAGATGGTCTTCCTTGATTACTATTTTCATGGGTTTGTAGCTGGCTGTGGAGCCCTATTCTTGACCCGCATCTTCTCCCACATTGAAGCATTGGTTTCTAGGTGGAAGGCAGTCCCGGTCGGGGTTGGCTTGAAGCGCCTTCCTCCTAGCACGTTTCTCTCTTTCACCCTCCACTCGTGCCTCCTCGAATTCTGCAGCACTGCTGGTCACAGCTGACCTCCAGCTGGAGTGGTCAAGGGCCAGGGCTTCCCAGTTCTCAGTGTCTATGCCAGAGACTAATATGCCTGTCTTATACTCTCATCTAGATATGTTAAACCTTGTCTAGAGACTGGAACTGACTTCAGTCCACTGGTTGTTGCACAACATGTCATAAAGTTTTAGCTATCGTTTTAGTTGCTTTTATTTAGTGTTACATTTATACTAGCTGTTATATCTGAAGAAGAAGAAGAAGAAGAAGAAGAAGAAGAAGAAGAAGAAGAAGAAGAAGAAACAACAACTGGAAAAGCTCACACGATATGAGGATTTAAAGATCGAACTGCAAAGACTCTGGCACAAGCCCGTAAAGGTGGTCCCAGTGGTGATTGGCAGATTGGGTGCAGTGCCTAAAGACCTTGGCCTGCACTTAAACACAATCGGCACTGACAAAATTACCATCTTCTAACTGCAGAAGGCCACCCTACTAGGATCTGCACGCATTATTCGTTGATACATCACACAGTTCTAGACACTTGGAAAGTGTCCATTGTGTGATCCAATACAACAGCCAGCAGAGTGATCTTGTCCGCTGTGGACTCATCTTGTTGTGTTTCAAATAATAATAATAATAATAATAATAATAATAATAATAATAATAATGGTAACTTTATTTATATCCCATGACCATCTCCCCAAAAGCACTCAATAGTGCAAACGTATAAGTACAACAAAGCACATCAACAAAATAACGCAATAACAATAAAATCCACATAAAAATTACATGAAACATCATATAAAACCCCTACTGACTTAAAAATCAATAAAATACAGCAGTTTGAGTTTTTAAAGTTTTATTTAAGTTCTTAGTGTAAGTTACTTTATTATTAAGTTTTGAGTTAGGTGGTTTTTATATTGTTCAGTATAGTTTGTCTTGATATAATTTGTTTGAATGTTTTTTTTCCCCTTTTGGCATTGAATGTTTGCCATACATGTTGGAAACTGCCCTGAGTACTCTTAGGGAGATTGGGTGGTTGGCAAATAAATTATTATTATTATTATTATTATTATTATCATCATCATCATCATCATCATTTGAAACACAACAAGATGAGTCCACAGCAAACAAGATAACTCTGCTGGCTGTTGTATTGGATCACACACTGGACACTTCCCAAGTGTCTAGGACTATTATTATTATTATTATTATTATTATTATTATTATTATTATTATTATTATTATTCAAAATAGGGATTCACTAAGGCTGGATTTATAATTGCCCTATAATGCAGTTTGGAACTGAATTATATGGTGTGTAGACCCCTATAATGTAATTTAACTGCACTGAACAAAATTATATGGGTCTACAATGATCATATAACACAGACAGTTCCTTAACACTTCTTCAACACAGCTAAATATGCCTAAAATGCCACAGTTGCAGCATTCAAAGAAAAAGAGCTAAAGGAGTTACCAAGAGATGCAAAATCAATAAGTCTGAATGATTTTGGTGTCTCAGTCTCTGCAATGCTAGACATTTGGAAAGTGGAGGAAACTTTCATAGAACAAAGGGTAGAAGTCTTGTTTGGAAAAGTTATACCCTCAATTTTGCCCCATTCTCTATAGCTAGTGCTGCACAGTTGCGATCACGTGCACAAAACCTGGAAGGTATTAAATGAGACACTGCTTCGAAAATTCTTATTCTTATCCTAGAATCATAGAATCAAAGAGTTGGAAGAGACCTCATGGGCCATCCAGTCCAACGCCCTGCCAAGAAGCAGGAACATTGCATTCAAATCACCCCTGACAGATGGCCATCCAGCCTCTGTTTAAAAGCTTCCAAAGAAGGAGCCTCCACCACACTCCGGGGCAGAGAGTTCCACTGCTGAACAGCTCTCACAGTCAGGAAGATCTTCCTAATGTTCAGATGGAATCTCCTCTCTTGTAGTTTGAAGCCATTGTTCCGCGTCCTAGACTCCAAGGAAGCAGAAAACAAGCTTGCTCCCTCCTCCCTGTGGCTTCCTCTCACATATTTATACATGGCTATCATATCTCCTCTCAGCCTTCTCTTCTTCAGGCTAAACATGCCCAGCTCCTTAAGCTGCTCCTCATAGGGCTTGTTCTCCAGACCCTTGATCATTTTAGTCGCCCTCCTCTGGACACATTCCAGCTTGTCAATAACTCTCTTGAATTGTGGTGCCCAGAATTGGACAAAATATTCCATGTGTGGTCTAACCAAAGCGGAATAGAAGGGTAGCATTACTTCCCTAGATCTAGACACTATGCTCCTATTGATGCAGGCCAACATCCCATTGGCTTTTTTTGCCGCCACATCACATTGTTGGCTCATGTTTAACTTGTTGTCCACGAGGACTCCAAGATCTTTTTCGCACGTACTGCTCTCGAGCCAGGCATTGTCCCCCATTCTGTATCTTTGCATTTCGTTTTTCCTGCCAAAGTGGAGTATCTTGCATTTGTCACTGTTGAACTTCATTTTGTTAGTTTTGGTCCATCTCTCTAATCTGTCAAGATCGTTTTGAATCCTGCTCCTGTCCTCTGGAGTCTTGGCTCTCCCTCCCAATTTGGTGTCGTCTGCAAACTTGATGATCCTGCCTTCTAGCCCTTTATCTAAGTCATGAATAAAGATGTTGAACAGGACCGGGCCCAGGACGGAACCCTGCTTACGGCACTCCACTCGTCACTTCTTTCCAAGATGAAGAGGAAGCATTGGTGAGCACCCTCTGGGTTCGTCCATTTAACCAATCCTGTCACAATACTGTTCATAGAAATCAGGTGCCCCCAAGCAATGGAGAATTGTGGCTATATCTAGAAATCGTTCATAGAAAGGGAAGTAGCCATAACAAAAGTGGGGAAGAAGCATTTCCGGATGGACTTAGGAAACAGACAGAAAAATGCAAACAACCGATTTGCACAAAGTAGAAATGTAATTTATTACTCCGGTTTTCTGATCTTTATATCTCGATATGTATAAGCCTGAAACAAACCAGGGGCTTAATCTATGTTATGAGGTTAAAAATGCTCTTCGTTCCTGATAAGGGGGAGAGAAGGGGTGGAATACTCCGCAATCAAATTGGACCTCGGTAATCTGTGCAATAAATTACCGTACATAGCTGCATCAATCATTAACTTGGCTAGAAGGTATAACTTTGTGACAAACAAATCCCAGACATTGTTGAGCGAGCTGTTTACAATAAAAGGTTACATATTAAAACACACTATGTAACCTGTAATCATAAGCTTTCACAAACAGCCATGTCAAGAGGTAAATGCAAAGGGTACATCCATCATCGTGTGGCCCATGAAATGTACGCACAACATTTGGAGAATTACTTACAAGTAGAGCAAAAAAATACTTACTTATCTAGGCGATCCCTCATTGTCCGAGTACGATAGTCTTCCAAGATCAGAGTGCTGGTGGGTTTGTAGGTGACTCTGGAGCCCTATTCTTGATCTGTATCTTCTCCCGCAGTGAGGGCATTGGTTTCCAGGTGGAAGGCGGTCTCAGTCGTGGTTGCCTTGATGCACCTTCCTCTTGGCACATTTCTCTCTTTCACCCTCCATTCATGCCTCTTCAAATTCTTCAGCACTGCTGGTCACAGCTGACCTCTGGTCTCAGTCGGTGTTGGCTTGACGCGCCTTCCTCTTGGCACGTTTCTCTCTTTTGCCCTCCATTCGTGCCTCTTCAAATTCTACAGCACTGCTGATCACAGCCGATCTCCAGCTGGAGCGCTCAAGGGCCAGGGCTTCCCAGTTCTCTGTGTCTATGCCGGAGTTTTTATTTATTTATTATTTATTTAGCAATTTCGTATACCGGTCTTCTTCCCTCTATCGGGAGACTCGGGCCGGTTTCCAACAATAAAATCACAAAGCAATCATTAAAAACATCATATAACATATTCAATTAAAACGTTATAACAGCAAAATGCAATCACATAATAACAATGGTCAGTTGTCATAGTGAATTCGTTGTCCATCATTCATCGTCATCTATCCGATCACAGAAATATTGATTCACTCGTCGAAAGCCAAACCCCATAGCCAGGTTTTCACCCGTTTTCTGAACGACAGAATGGAGGGGGCAGTTCTGATCTCCAGTGGGAGAGAGTTCCAGAGTCGAGGGGCCACCACCGAGAAGGCCCTGTCCCTTGTCCCCACCAGTTTTTAAGGTTGGCTTTGAGCCCATCTTTAAATCTCTTTTCCTGCCCACCAACATTCCATTTTCTGGTCTTGAGTTCGGAATAGAGCAACTGCTTTGGGAGACGGTGGTCAGGCATCCAGACAACGTGGCTGGTCCAGCGGAGTTGATGGTGGAGGACCATCACTTCAATGCTGGTGGTCTTTGCTTCTTCCAGCATGCTGACATTTGTCTTCCCAAGAGATGTGCAGGATTTTCCGGAGGCAGCGCTAATGGAATCATTCCAGGAGTCGCATGTGACGTCTGTAGACAGTCCACAGTTTGCAGCCGTAAAGCAGAGTTGGGAGGACAATAGCTTTATAAACAAGCACCTTGGTGTCGCTATGGATAGGACAGTTCTCAAACACTCTCTGCTTCATTCGTAAAAAAGCTGCACTTGCAGAGCTCAGGCGATGTTGTATTTCAGTGTCAATGTTGTCTTTTGTGGAGAGGTGGCTGCCAAGGTAGCGGAAATGATCAACATTTTTCTAATGTTACACCATTAAGCTGTATTTCTGGTATTGGAGAGGGATTGGCTGGTGACTGCTGGAAGAGCAAGCAAAAAATAGCCCACAGTGGAAAGTAGTTAACAGAACTTTGCTGCTTCTTGGGATGCATCAAAAGAAATCATCATCTTGTTTGGAAACAGACATAAGGCCAAACAGAAGGAGGATTTAACTTGACCTCTTTTTCATCTCTGTTTTTAAACACATTGGTCATGGGCGAAAGGTCCTTCCTCCATAGCTACACCAAAGGAAGGAAAATAGAAATGGAATTGTCCATTCCAAGATTGACATAGGGTGCTTCCGGACAGCACTATATCACGGGTTTTAAACAGGGGCAAAAATTTCAGGACTCCAGAAGAGGGGTCCTCTTGGTCCCGGGATTTCTGCCTCCATTGTCCAGACTTGATGCTTGATTTAGGGGCTCCCAAGATGGCTGCCAAAACTTGCACAGAAACTTTGGTGGTTTCTTTAAAAAACCCTCAAGATGTGGATATGCGGAGAATTATTGCAAATGTTCGGTTCTTTGTCCTGGCCAGAGAAAATGTGCCCTCCATGAAGTTTCATGAAGTTTCTGGCATACAAACAAAGTTTTTGCCTTCTACTCAACTATCACCTACTTTTTAGGAACCGACCAATCAGGAACAAACATCTAAAACCTGGGAACAACCCCAGATTTTTTAAAAATCCCATTATTTCTGATTGCAGGGAGATCTGCATATTTGGCTCAAAACTGCACCTGGAAATCTTATATTTTTGCCTTTTGTAGCAATTGTTTCCACATTTACAAGGAATGGTGTCTGACCACCCTCCTGTTTGCTGCGGAAGCTCCTGGGATAAAGGTACTGTCTGGAAGGGCCCATAGCCTCTGGATGTTAGGAAGGGAAAAATATCCAGTGTTTCTTTTGTTTTTTTGTGAATCTCCCCCAAATTCACTTCAACTTGCAGCTACCCTATGAATGAGATATCTCCAAGAGAAACCATTGTTCATAGCACTGCTAACTTGGGTCAGCCATGAGCTCTTTGACTGTCATCTTCCTCTGTTCTTACAATTTTCTACATTGTATTGTCGAAGGCTTTCATGGCTGGAATCACTAGGTTCTTGTAGGTTTTTTCGGGCTATATGGCCATGTTCTAGAGGCATTTCTCCTGACGTTTCACCTGCATCTATGGCAAGCATCCTCAGAGGTGAGGTCTGTTTGGTAACTGGGAAAAGGGTTTTATATATCTGTGGAATGACCAGGGTGAGACAAAGGACTTTTGTCAGTTGGGCTAGGTGTGAATATTTCAACTGACCACCTTGATTAGCATACAATGGGCTGACTGTGCCTGGAGCAAACTCTTCTTGAAAGGTAATGTCCCTGCCTGTTTCCTCTCTGCTGTTTTTGCTGTTGCAATTTTAGAATTTTTTAATACTGGTAGCCAGATCTTGTTCATTTTCATTGTTTCCTCCTTTCTGTTGAAATTGTCCACATGTTTGTGTATTTCAATGCTAATTTTCTGGATATTCTGGGATATAGGGCTGTGTGGCAAGGCCCTTAGATATGGCCAAAGGAAACTGGTGATCTCAAAAGCTTACTTTTTTTTTTTACTAAGGACTCGTCCAGACACTACCTTTACTATTGTCCAGACAACATTTTGACAATCTTAAATTAATTCGCCACAAACCAGGAAAACGCTGGTTTGTAGCGAATTAATTAGTCCAGAAAACTGTGTTTGTAGTGAATCAATTAGTCTGGAAAATGATTCCCACAGTTTTCCAGACTAAATTAGTCTGGAAAACTGTGGGAATACCACCTCCCTCCTTCAAAGCCCCCAAACTCCCTTGAAAAGCAAAGAAAACTTACCCAGCCTCCAGTACAGTGTTGCATCACCCCTTCCAGCATGTAGAAATGATGTGCCAGGAGAGCGGGGGAGGGGGGGAGGAGGAAATATTTTCCTCCCCCCTCTCCCCTGGTGCATCGTATCTATGCACCGGGAGAGGTGCTGCAACATAGTACTAGAGGCCAGGTAAGTTTTATTTACTTTTCAAAGGGGTTTGGGGGCTTTGGGGGAGGGTCCCCAGATGTTCTGCCAGGCTATTCCTGGCAGAACATCTGGACACCTACCCTAGAAACAGCACACTTTCTGTGGTGGGTGTAGACAGGCCCTCAGGAACATTCATGCTTTTAAAATGCAATTGATCCTGGTATAAAGGGTTACCTGGAACTGCCCTAAATCTCTCTTGATGTAAAACCATGCTTTACCAACATGAATCTGAAATATTCTACTTTTTTGCCTCCCACTGAAAAAAAGGTTGAAAGGGAAACCAGAGACAGAGGTAGATTATTCTGCAAAGAGATAAAGAAGGAGGTAGATTTTGTGTTGTTTTTCCCTGCTGGACAAAGTATTCAAGGGGCAACTCTAGTTTTCAAGGTCTGTTAAGCATAGTTCAGTGGCGGATGGAAGTGGCTTGGGAGTTTTGCGTGTGCCGTTTTATTTGAAACATTTATTCCCTTGATTTAGTAAAAACTAAGTAGCAGTTAGGCTACAAATCCCCAGAGCGTCCAAGTTTTTTGTTTGTTTGTTTAAAAGCCCCAGCATAACCTAATTTCCAAAACAAATAATTGCAAATAAGATTCTAAGTGTCACCCTTCCCACAGGGATGTGATATGCATATGCAAGAATGTGTATATTTTAATGATCAGCCTTTGCCTGGAACCAGCGCCAGTTAATGCTGCTAAAAGAACAGGCAAAAATGTGTAGGATAATAAACAGAATTCAAATAACTCAGGGAAAATGAGATCCCTTTACCCCAAAGTATCTGTGACAGAGCCTGATCTTGACCCAGTTCCAAAAATCACATCTGACTATCTGCTTAGTTTTCCCAATTTGACTGGGATGGTCTCGATGAATCGTCTGTCATTCCAGTTGCTTTTTAAATGTCCTAGTTTTTTCTTCTCCTCCTTCCACTTTTCTTCTTTGTCCTAAGCCAACTCCATTGGCTTCAAACTGAGTTTTAAAGTGAAAAATACTTTGCATTCAATTAATTCAACATGAAGAAGGGTTGAGTCTTGCCCTTCCCAGGGCAAGACTCAACAGACAGGTCCTAAAACACGTGCCCTCCCGCTTCTTTACATGGGGTGTCCAAATGTCGCCCCACGTAAAAGCGAATTGTTTCTGGACAAAGCAGGAAAACCTGCTTTGCGCCAAGGTAATTTGTCAGCTGGAAAGACCTGGGTCTTTCAGAAGACCCATGTCTTTCCAGATGTGGGGGGCTCTGTAGTGTGACCACATGTCCGTGTACAAACCCACACGATCTCTTCGTTCATCAGGAGAGGCCCTGCTCTTGCTCCCGCCTCGCTCGCAGGCACGATTGGTGGGCACGAGGGAGAGGGCCTTCTCGGTGGTGGCTCCCCGACTCTGGAACTCACTTCCCAGGGATATCAGGCAGGACCCAACATTGGCAGTCTTTAGAAGGAGCCTGAAAACGTGGCTGTTCCAGTATGCCTTCCCAGAATAAGGAAATAATACCCAGCAAAATGTCCTCAGAATGCACTTCAACTATTCGTTGGATTGCACTCCCCTCACTTCTTTTAAAACCCTCTTACTAAATATATCCTACCTTGTTCATAGATAAAGGTAAAGGTAGTCCCCTGACATTAAGTCCAGTCATGTCTGACTCTGGGGTGTGGTGCTCATCTCCATTTCTAAGCCGAAGAGCCAGCGTTGTCCGTAGACACCTCCAAGGTCATGTGGCCGGCATGACTACATGGAGCGCCTTGTTCATGCCCAGTGTTTATTTTTTAACTTTAAACTATTACATTTGGCCCGGCCATAGGTTTTTAAATCCTTGGGTGTTAATGTTTATATGTGATTTATATTAATTGTATTGTTTTTGCTTATTACTTTTTTGTTTTATTGATGCGTTGTTGGATTAGGCCTCATGTAAGCCACTCCAAGTCCCTTGGGGAGATGGTGGCAGGGTATAAATAAAGATTATTATTATTATTAATTATTATTATTATTAGATGGTGATCAGGGGTTGCACTGCACAATTTCCAGTGCCCATCTATACAGCTGTCTTGGATTTCTTTGGCTCCTGGAGCCCAAGAAATACAAGACAACCCCACCCCCCACCCCAAAACCCTTTAAAAAGCCTTTAAAATAAAATAACTTACCTGGCCACCATCTTGATGGTGGCTCCCGAGCTCTGGAATGCCTTCCATAGAGAGATTAGATTAACTTCAACTCTTCAAACCTTCCGGTCTAGCCTATTTAAACGGGTCTTTGACCTGGTTGTATGTAATAATGTCGACCATTGTTGCTTAGCACTTTAGTTTGAAATTGGAGGAGTCCAATGACCCACTGGCTTGACTGTGTTTTAGAAATTTTAAACTCTTATTTTTATCAATTGCTGTTGTCCATTGTTTGTATTCTGTTAATGTATGTATTGTTCCGGTACTAATTGTAATTGTATTCTTCTGTGTGGCACCTTGAGTGCTTTTGTGAGCCGCCCTAAGTCCCTTCGAGGAGATGGGGCAGGGTATAAATAAAGTCTTGTTATTATTTTATTATTAATCTGGTGTTGGAGCTCTTCTGGTGCATAGGAATGATGAGCCAGGAGAAACAATTTTCTTCTTCCCCCTTCTCCTGGCACTTCATTCTTACATATCAGGGGAGCTCCAGCACCACTTTAATGGTGGCCAGGTAAGTTATGTTATTTTTAAAGGCTTTAAAGGGGTTTGGGGAGAGGTGGGGGTTGTCTCCCTGTCCTCCCTGAAGGTTCTGGAAGGCGATCTGGACACATCCTCCCCAGAAAAGCACATGCTTTCTGAGGGGGTGGACTTTTAATCCAAGAGCAATCGCTCTCAGGTTGAAAGGCTGTCTGGAACTGCCCGCAGTGGACTCATAGTCTTTTTTGTTGTTGTTTATGCATTCATAGAAACATAGACCTCATGGGCTATCCAGTCCAACCCCCTGCCAAGAAGCAGGGAAATTGCATTCAAAGCACCCCTGACAGATGACCATCCAACCTCTGTTTTAAAGCCTCCAAAGAAGGAGCCTCCACCACACTCTGGGGCAGAGAGTTCCACTGCTGAACAGCTCTCACAGTCAGGAAGTTCTTCCTCATGTTCAGATGGAATCTCCTTTCTTGCAGTTTGAAGCCATTGTTCCATGTCCTAGTCTCCAGGGCAGCAGAAAACAAGCTTGCTCCCTCCTCCCTATGACTTCCTCTCACATATTAATACATGGCTATAATGTCTCCTCTCTGCCTTCTCTTCTTCAGGCTAAAGATGCCCCGCTCCTCATAGGGCTTGTTCTCCAGACCCTTGATCATTTTAGTCGCCGTCCTCTGGATACATCCCAGCTTGTCAATATCTCTATTCAATTGTGGTGCCCAGAATTGGACATAATATTCAGTTGCTTCTGAGTCTTCATGGCCTCATGGACCAGCCCACATCAGAACTCTCTGTTGGCTGTCACCACCCCCAGCTCCTTCAAGGTCAAGTCACTCCCTTCAATGATAACATCCCTCCATCTTGCCCTTGGTCGGCCCCTCTTCCTTTTTCCTTCCATTTCCCCCAGCATCATTCTCTTCTCCAAGCTTTCCTGTCTTCTTATTATGTGGCCAAAGTGCTTCATCTTTACCAGAAGCTTCAAATGGTCCAGCGTGTGGCAGCCAGGTTGCTAACAGGAGCGGCACTCAGGGAGCACACAACTCCTCTGTTGTATCAGCTCCACTGGCTGCCAGTTTGCTACCGGGCACAATTCAAAGTGCTGGCTTTAGCCTATAAAGCCCTAAATGGTTCTGGCCCTGCTTATCTATCCAAATGCATCTCTTCCTATGAACCCACCAGGAACATGAGATCGTTGGAGGAGGCCCTTGTCTCGATCCCGCCTGCTTCACAAGCACTTTCGGGGGGAAGAGAGACAGGGCTTTCTCTGTGGCGGCCCCTCGGCTGTGGAACTTCCTGCCTAGAGATATTAGATCAGCTCCCTCCCTCCTGACCGTTCGAAAAAGAGTGAAAAGTTGGCTCTTCAAGCAAGCATTCGGAACCTCAGGATAAACAGACAAACTTCCATCAGAAAATGACCAAGGAATGGTTAAGACAATGGAACGGATGAGGATTTGAACGAGAGGACATCGTTTTTTAATTTTTTATTATTCATTGCTTTTATATCTCTAAATGTGCTGTACTGACCTTGAAGGAGCTGGGGGTGGTGACGGCTGACAGGGAGCTCTGGCGTGGGCTGGTCCATGAGGTCACGAAGAGTCAGAGACGACTGAACGAATGAACAACAACAAATGTGCGGTAATGTTTCTTTTCTTGATTTTTTATCAATGTATGTATTTTATATATGGCATCGAATTCTGCTGACTTTGTATGCTGCCCTGAGTTGCCTTCGGGCTGATATGGGTGGGATAGAAATAGTGTAATTTTTAAAATAATAATAATAATAATAATAATTTAATAATTATAAAATAATAATAATAATTTTAATAAAAAATAAAAATAGTGTGTGTGTGTGTGTATATATATATATATATATATATACACACACATACACACTATTTTTATTTTTTATTAAAAATTATTATTATTATTTTATAATTATTAAATATATATATACACACACACTATTTTTATTAAAAATTATTATTATTATTTTATAATTATTAAATTATTATTATTATTATTATTATTTTAAAAATTACACTATTTCTATCCCACCCTTATCAGCCCGAAGGCAACTCAGGGCAGCATATATATATATATATATATATATATATATATATATATATATATATATGAATGCTCTGTGCATAATGAGTACCTTAAAAACAAAGGAACCAATGAACGAAACCACACCAAATTTGGCAACAAAACATCTCACAACACAAGGAGTGACCATCACTCAAAAAATTATGATTTTGTCATTAGGGAGTTGTAGTTGCTGGGATTTATAGTTCAACTACAATCAAAGAGCATTCTGAACTCCATTAATGATGGAATTGAACCAAACTTGGCACACGGAACTCCCATGACCAACTGAAAATACTGGAAGAGTTTGGTGGGCATTGACCTTGAGTTTGGGAGTTGTAGTTCACCTACATCCAGAGAGCACTGTAGACTCAAACAACGATGGATCTGGACCAAACTTGACACAAGCACTCAATACGCCCAAATATGAACACAGATGGAGTTTGGGGGAAATAGACCTTGACATTTGGGAGTTGTAGTCACTGGGATTCACAGTTCACCTACAATCAAAGAGCATTCTGAACCCCACCAATGACAGAATTGGGGAAAACTTCCCACACAGAACCCCCATGACCAACAGAAAATACTTAAGGCCATCCAATCCAACTCCCTTCATCAGGACAAGAAAACGTAATCAAAGGCCTCCTGAAAAAGAGCCAGCCAGGCATAGATATAGATAGAAATGATTCACACACACACAGATATAGTATCACAGATTTGCACTATGCTACTCTGCTGCTGAGTATGCATGCCCAGTGTGGAACACATCTCACCACACTAAAACAGTGGATGTGGTTCTTAATGAGACATGCCACATTATCACGGGGTGTCTGCACCCTACACCACTGGAGAAATTACACTGCTTAGCCAGTATTGCAACACCTGACATCCGCCGGGAAGTAGCAGCCAATAGTGAAAGGACCAAGGCAGAGACATCTCCAGCTCATCCCCTGTTTGGGTATCAGCCAGCATGTCAACAACTTAAATCTAGAAATAGTTTTCTAATATCTACAGAGACACTCGCTGGAACACCTCAGCAAGCAAGAGTCCAAAAGTGGCAGGCCCAAACCCAGCACCTCAATCCATGTGTGATACCAGATGAGAGACCCCCCTGGGCACACAGAAGACTGGGCGACTTGGAAGGCGCTGAACAGACTGCGCTCTGGCACCACGAGATGCAGAGCCATTCTTAAGAAATGGGGCTACAGGGTGGAATCCTCGGCATGCGAGTGTGGAGAAGAGCAAACCACTGACCACCTGCTGCAATGCAACCTGAGCCCTGCCACATGCACAATGGAGGACCTTCTTGCAGCAACATCAGAGGCACTCCAAGTGGCCAGATACTGGTCAAAGGACATTTAATCAGCTACCAAGTTTGCAAAATCTGTGTGTTTTTTTCTTTCTTTCCCTTTTTAATCTGTGTGTTTGTTTTGTTCTGTTAGAATTGTAATACAATGGTATGGTTGCTCATGACACGATAAATAAATAGATTTGAAAGGGACCCCTAATGAAGGACAGTTATATGTTGCATGTTCCAGGGTGTGCAAACCAGGCAATCTCTACATCAACAATGAAAAAGAGACAGCAAAAAATACTGTTTACCCACAAGCATCAAGACATTACATATATTAGAAACCAACACTTTCTCATTACTTTATTTTCCAGATCACCAGACTGGGCCACAGCAATGCATGGCAGGGGACAGCTAGTAAATAAATAAATTTAATATCCTTCCCTCCAGTGAGCAATTGGGCATGATTTCCTGGAGTATGAACTGGTTTGATCTTCTTGTGGCCCAAGGCACTCTCAGAATTTGCCTCCAACATCACAGTCCAAAAGTGCCTATCTTTCGTTGCTCGTAGTCTTAATGTATATTCATTCATAATTTTAGCCATCTTGATCGCCCACTGATGTTGCCTCGTCACTGATGTCTCATTTATCATCTTTGAAATGTCGAATGGCATTGCCAGTTTGTTTGTTTTTGAATCTCACTGACCTACATACTTTGGTTAGTCCCATCTAGAGCAAACCCACTGACTCAAAGGAATTTATTTATATGTAAACTCATGACTGAACAATTTATTCAGTGAGCCGACTCCAGTTGGAACCAACAAACAGAATTCCAGTCATTGTTTCCAACTTGGGGCTCTAGCTGGCATTATAAATTAGGCCTGGGTAACAACGCAAAAATTTGTTTCTAAAATCGATTTGTATTTGGGGGTTTTTTTTTTGTTTCGATATTTAAAATAATTACAAAATTTTCCTTTTAAAAAGTTCGATATTTACGAAATTTCGTAAATGTGAAAAAAATTACAAAACATTAACGAATCGATTTCCGAAACAATAACGAATCGATTCGTTAATGGCGGACGCGACTGCGAAATATGCTAAAAAACCTCCAAAAACTTCTGAAGCTTCCCTCTCCCTCTGTTGTTGACTGTTGGTGTGATATTATAATTTTTTTTCACTAATTAAACAAAAAACTTGCCCCAGACATGCGGAAATAATAACGAAACGACCTCAGAACAATAACGAAACGAATACAATAACGAAATACGAAGCATTTACAAAACGTGTTTAAAAATTCGTTTTTTTAAAAAAATGCTCCAGAATGGTTCGTTATTGTTTTGTAATTGAAAAAATTAACGAATTATTAACGAATTACGAATTAACGAAACAAAACCGCCCAGCCCTATTATAAATGGCTTCAATTTGGTGCCAAGTTTAAACATTAGGCTTGGGCAATCCATGGTTCTAAATGGTTCTAAAGTACTTACAAAACTAAAGTTCTGGTGGTGAAAATTTCAGAACTCTAACAAAACTTTCAAAATTTAATTATTATTTCATTATTGGTGATTTTAATGACAGAACCCATTAGGAACTGCCATTTATTATGAAATTTGAGAGTTTTGTTAGAGTTCTGAAATTTTCACCACCAGAACTTTAGTTTTGTAAGTACTTTAGAACCATTTAGAACCATGGATTGCCCAAGCCTATTAAACTTGGCTTCCCATTAAAGGCTTTGCCATTGGATGTTTTTTATCCCGTTTCTACCTGCATGTGGTCATAAATGTTTGAACTTGTTTTAATAGTTACATGGTTTAATATGATTTTAGACTGTAATTTATTTTTTACTACTTTAAATTTTAAATGGTTTGAAATTGTTTGAAATGGTTTCATTATCCTCTGGCTACAGGATGGAGTGTTAATATTATAATCAAGAAAGAAGTAAAGTGCTTATTTGCTTGCACTGAATATGGTGACGGGGGGATTTTCACATGATATACTGAATTAATCAATGGTCATAGATCAGTATTTCTCAACCTGGGGGTCGGGATCTCGGGGGGGGGGGGGGTTGAAGTCGAACATGACCCCCTCCCATAAAAGATAGTAACTTATAGTTTTGCTAAGGACAAGGACACCAGACTGGATAATAATAGGCTTGGGCAATCCATGGTTCTAAATGGTTCTAAAGTACTTACAAAACTAAAGTTCTGGTGGTGAAAATTTCAGAACTCTAACAAAACTCTCAAAATTTCATTATAAATGGCAGTTCCTAATTGGTTCTGTCATTAAAATCACCAATAATGAAATAATTAAATTTTGAAAGTTTTGTTAGAGTTCTGAAATTTTCACCACCAGAACTTTAGTTTTGTAAGTACTTTAGAACCATTTAGAACCATGGATTGCCCAAGCCTAGATAATAAGGGTTAAGCCTTGGTCAATTTGTCAAGACACTAACAACAACAAGGATCCTTCCCATGTTAGATAGTGTGTACTAGGGTTGGGCGGTTTCGTTTTGTAATTTCGTAATTCGTTAAAAATTCGTTTTTTTTATAACGAAGCGATATTGAACCATTCAGGAGCAACTAAAAAACGAAACGAATTTTTCCAATTCGTTCCGTAATTGTTTCGGAATTGTTTCGGAATTGATTCGTTATTGATTCGTTATTGATTCGTTATTGATTCGTAAATGTTTCGTTATTATTTCCGCATGTCTGGTGCAAGTTTTAGGGTTGCTGTTTGTTTTCTCAGTGAAAAAAAATATAATTATCACACCAACAGTCAACAACAGAGGGAGAGGGAAGCTTCAGAAGTTTTTTTAGCGTATTGCGCGATCGCGGCTGCCATTAACGAATCGATTCGTAATCGATTCGTAATTGTTTCGTAATTGTTTTATGATTTCCGAAATTTTGTAAATATCGAACATTTTTTAAGGAAAATTTCGGAATTCTTTTAAATAACGAAACGCAAAAAACCCCTAAAAACGAATCGAGTTTAGAAACAAATTTTTCCGTGTTTGGACAGCCCTAGTGTGTACATTTAATCAAGGTTTTATGCCCTATGTTTCATATATAGCAGAAGGTAACACATTTATTACTGAGAAACCACCTCCCTTGACACTTATGTACTCTCTTGAACTTCTATGGGACTTTTTTCCCTGCTGAAGGGCTCTTAGAAACTTTTTGGAAACTTTACCTTTTCAGGCCCCCTATGAATGACCTTTGCCTGACCCTTCTGCCCTATTCCTTTTATAAGAAATGTATAAAAATATAAGAAACCACTCTCTGTGACCCTGGAAAGAAGGAAATCCTCTGTTGAAAAGAACCTTATCAAAAGACTTATTTGCATGAACCCAGGACTGTAGCCAGAAAAAAATTTCGGGAGGGGTTGAAATTTTCGGGGGGGGGGGGGGTTGAAAATTTCACGGGCGGGGGGGGGGTTGAAACCTGCCTCCTAGCTCACGCTGAAGCAAAGAGCACAGCATGGGGCAGAGCAGCCTTCAATAGCCTGCAGCTCCGCCCTTGTCAACCACCTCCACCGAGTCTGGCCTCCTTCATGAGAACATTCAACATCCCCCACCCCAACTTGGTTGCATCACTACTGTTCTGCCGTGCGCTGGGCCTGTAAATAATTGTCTTTAGAACAGGATGTGCAGCCTTTACCCAGCGGGAAGCCAGGGGGCCTAAAGAGGTTTCCACCACAAACAGTCTTTAGATGGCTTGAGAAGTACAACAAAGTCTTTTATTAATGATCAATTAAACAGAAACTTCTCTTGTCTTCAGTAAAGTTAAGCAAATGATTCCAAGATTTAGGCAACTGGTGAATTCCTAATCTTGCCCACGAAGTACAGGCAACTGTCTTCTATAACTTCTTCTTTAAAGGAAAATCCCCTTTTTAACTTCTCCCAGGCTGACTGTAATCTAACCCTTACTGATGTGGGCTCCGCTACCAGGTCGAACTGCGTCTCGAACGTCGAGTTGACCTACCAGCAAGGCAGTAGATGTTTTCCAGCTGGAGTTCTTTGGTCTTTAGGGCTGTTTTCCTGGAAATTCTTTGGAGACTCTTAAGACCTTTCTCCCCCGGAAGGTCTTAAGAGTTGAAGCTTTTGTACAGGGGAAGCTTGCACACATCCTATATATAAGTTTACCTTGCTGAGACTAACTAAAAATGGCTCCCTTCCCAATTGCCCTGAGCAAGGGGCGGGACAAAAACTTAACAATGATGGACAGGTGACTTGCCCTATGACTGCAACCAAAGAAGCCACCTATCTGCAGAGTCCCTGAAACCTAGGACTGCAAGCAAACATTTAATATAAAGCAAATAAAGTTGGAGCTATTCTCGCTGCCGTTGTTAGGTAGGTTAGTAGAATGTTGTTGTTGGTTTCCAATTCCCATTTTTCCTCGAAAATTCCCAGCAGATAACATTCTGCTATTTTCTGTATCTTTAATATTTAGTATAATCTTGCAGGCTTCATTTATCTTTTTCCAAAAGGATTGGGCTATAGGGCAGGTCCACCATTGATGAAAAAATGTTCCCACTTGCTCTTCGCACTTCCAGCATTTGTTGTTGGTGTTTTTGTACATGAGTCCTAGCTTCTGGGGTGTCATGTGCCATCTATGGAACATCTTATACCAGTTCTCTCTTAGGTCTGTCAAAACTCCCCCCATATGGTCACCCCCCACCCCCACCTCTCCCTTAATACCCAGACCCACCCCATTGACCCTAAACTTGTTCCTGCATGCCCCCCAGTCTTAGCGCTCCCCAATAGGGTTTTCTCCATTCCCCATAGAACTCCAGTATGCTGATGACAACGTCATCTGTGCACATTCAGAAGAAGATCTACAAGCCACTCTAAACACCTTTGCAGAAGCATATGAGAAGCTCAGCCTGTCATTGAACATTGAAAAAACCAAGGTGCTGTTCCAGCAGACACCAGCCAACCCCTCTCCAATGCCAACGATACAGCTTAATGGTGTAACATTAGAAAATGTTGATCATTTCCACTACCTTGGCAGCCACCTCTCCACCAAAGTCAACATCAACACCAAAATACAACACCGCCTGAGCTCTGCGAGCGCAGCATTTTTCTGAATGAAGCAGAGAGTGTTTGAGGACCGGGACATCTGTAGGGATACCAAGGTGCTTGTTTATAGAGCTATTTTCCTCCCAACTCTGCTATATGCCTGTGAGACATGGACTGTCTACAGACGTCACATGCAACTCCTGGAACGATTCCATCAGTGCTGCCTCCGGAAAATCCTGCAAATCTCTTGGAAAGACAAGTGGACAAACGTCAGTGTGTTGGAAGAAGCAAAGACCACCAGCATTGAAGCGATGGTCCTCCGCCACCAACTTCGCTGGACCGGCCACGTTGTCCGGATGCCCGACCACCGTCTCCCAAAGCAGTTGCTCTACTCTGAACTCAAGAACGGAAAACGGAATGTTGGTGGACAGGAAAAGAGATTTAAAGATGGGCTCAAAGCCAACCTTAAAAACTCTGGCATAGACACTGAGAACTGGGAAGCCCTGGCCCTTGATCGCTCCAGCTGGAGGTCAGCTGTGACCAGCAGTGCTGCAGAATTTGAGGAGGCACGAATGGAGGGCGAAAGGGAGAAGCGTGCCAAGAGGAAGGCGCGTCAAGCCAACCTCGACCGGGACCGCCTTCCACCTGGAAACCAATGCCCTCACTGCAGAAGAAGATGCAGAGCAAGAATAGGTCTCCACAGCCACATACGGACCCACAAGAATATTGGAAGACAATCATCCTCGGAAAGCGAGGGATCACCTAAGCAAAGTCTTAGCACTCCCCAATAGGGTTTTCCCCATTCCCAAACCCTTCCCCTTACTCTTTCCCTCCCCTCTTTCCTTCCCTAGTCTTGCCATAAACACACCCCATTGTTTTAAAGTTTATAACTCTTTTCCTTACATTTTGTATGCATTGAAGTATACCTAATAAAAACCTCGCAGTTTCCCTTACCTGGGTGGCGGCGAACGGCAATGGACTGCAGAGGGACGAGATGGCCGTGGCTAAGCACAGCTCTCCTTGGAGGCCTCACCCCCAGTGACCTCCAAGGAGAGCTGTGCTTAGCCATGCCCACCTCGTCCCTCTGCATCACAGCTCGCTGCAAGGGAAGGAAGGGAAACTGCGAGATTTTAATGGTTCTGGAGGGAGGGAGGGGCACCTTCCATTAACGAAGCAGATGAAGCGATTCGTATTTCCTGATACTTCCGATCTTTTTCACAAGAAAATTTCAGAAATAATTTCAAAATTGAATCACCAGCACCCCCTATATCCGAAATGAGTTTTGAACCTTTTTTTTTTGGCTCACCCAAGCCTAGTAGCTAGCTATGATAATGTGGTTGCAATGAAATAGTGGTTTGTGTGATAAAGTCCAAAGACAGCTTAAGTTGCATATTGAAAAGAAATCCAATTGCGTTCTGCTCCCTCTAAAATTCTTCAGTGGCCGCAGGAATGGGGAGGTCAGCCTGAAACAAAAAACTGATGATATGTTTGCATGTGCACTGTGCATTGTGGCATTGAGTGTTCATTGCCTCCGAGGAGGAGTGTGCAATCCCACTTGCCATGAGACAGTAGTTCTTGATTGTCATCAGCTGTAGCTCATTATTCTCTCAAGGATCCCTTGTGTCAATCGATAGGAAACAATGCGTAATCACTTGCCATTGATTGCAAATCAGTTTGCATAGACTGGCACAGGAGTCCTTGACAGGATAACGAGTAATGCCTTTTTTGGCCCATTTTAGGGCCCAAGTGGCCATCATCTGACAGCCCCTTTCCCCCCTGTTCAGCGCATGAAAAAGGAAACATATGCTTCAAGAGAGAAGGAGTGATGTTAGATTACGAAACTGGCAGTGGGACAGCAAGGCTAAGGCTGCCAATTCCTGACCCAAAGATGTCTCTTTTGCCTTTAATTAATTGCGGCATGAAAGGGCAAAATTTGGCAGGGCTGTCAATGCACCTGTCAGGCTGCTCCCTGACATGCGGTCCTTCCAGGCACAGACATACCCTCTGGGGTTGGTCGACATTAAGAACGGTAAGAGTGGAGTAATACCTTTACCAGGACCATCTGAAAAGTCACAGATGTGGAAGCAACTAGGAAGATGAGCAAATACAGACTGGGAGGAACAGAGAAAACTTTTCCAGAGTAGACAAAAGCAACACTGCATGAGAATAGGGCCTAAACATTGCTTCCAAATGCTCCAAATACACAAAACTACACAAAAAATCACAAAAGATTGGGAAAGGCGTACGGTAAGGCTGCATACTCTCACCCAACCTTTTTAACTTGTATGCAGAACACATCATGCGATGTGCGGGGCTTGATGAATGCAAAGTTGAGGTGAAAATTGCTAGAAGAAACATTAACAACCTCAGATATGCAGATGACACCACTCTGATGGCCGAAAGCGAGGAGGAGCTGAGGAGCCTTCTAATCAAGGTGAAAGAAGAAAGCGCAAAAGCCGGGTTGCAGCTAAACATAAAAAAAAACAAGATTATGGCAACAAGAATGATTGACAACTGGGAAATAGAGGGAGAAAATGTGGAGGCCGTGACAGACTTTGTATTTCTAGGTGCAAAGATTACTGCAGATGCAGACTGTGGCCAGGAAATCAGAAGACGCTTACTTCTTGGGAGGAGAGCGATGTCCAGTCTCGATAAAATAGTGAAGAGTAGAGACATCACACTGGGAACAAAGATCCGCATAGTCAAAGCCATGGTATTCCCTGTAGTAACCTACGGATGTGAGAGCTGGACCTTAGGGAAGGCTGAGCGAAGGAAGATCGATGCTTCTGAACTGTGGTGTTGGAGGAAAGTTCTGAGAGTGCCTTGGACTGCGAGAAGATCCAACCAGTCCATCCTCCAGGAAATAAAGCCCGACTGGTCATTGGAGGGAAGGATACTAGAGACAAAGCTGAAGTCCTTTGGCCACATCATGAGGAGACAGGAAAGCCTAGAGAAGACAATGATGCTGGGGAAAGTGGAAGGTAAAAGGAAGAGGGGCCGACCAAGGGCAAGATGGATGGATGGCATCCTTGAAGTGACTGGACTGACCTTGAAGGAGCTGGGGGTGGTGACGGCCGACAGGGAGCTCTGGCTTGGGCTGTTCCATGAGGTCACGAAGAGTCGGAGATGACTGAACGAATGAAAAACAACGCAAAAAATCAATGTGAAACCTAGTAAGCAAATGCTATATTGCATTGTTTCTCACCCTTCCTAATGCTGCAACCCCTTAATACAGTTCTTCATGTTGTGGTGACCCCCAACCATAAAATAATTTTTGTGCTGTGGCGCGCTGGGCTCCTATAAAAGACTATAAACAGGACTTAATTTCTGTGAGCCCAACGGGACGCCGGGGTTGCCTCAGAGAGAGTTTTTTTGGGATTTTCCTGAAAAGATGGCCTTCAAAATCTTTAAAGATGCAACAAAATCCTTATTATTGAACAAATAACAAGGCTTCAATGATTGGATTCAAAGTTTTCTTAATAAACTGTTGGCTTTCTCGATCTTGACCTTCTGGCAAACAAACTAGTCCAGTGTGGGCTAGGCAAAACTACGGTGAGGTGGATCTGTAATTGGTTAAATGGACGAACCCAGAGGGTGCTCACCAATGCTTCCTCTTCATCCTGGAAAGAAGTGACAAGTGGAGTGCCGCAGGCTTCCGTCCTGGGCCCGGTCCTGTTCAACATCTTTATTAATGACTTAGATGAAGGGTTGGGAGGCATGATCATCAAGTTTGCAGACGACACCAAATTGGGAGGGAGAGCCAATACTCCAGAGGACAGAAGCAGGATTCAAAACAATCTTGACAGATTAGAGAGATGGGCCAAAACTAACAAAATGAAGTTCAACAGTGACAAATGCAAGATACTCCACTTTGGCAGGAAAAACGAAATGCAAAGATACAGAATGGGGGACAATGCCTGGCTCGAGAGCAGTACGTGTGAAAAAGATCTTGGAGTCCTCGTGGACAACAAGTTAAACATGAGCCAACAATGTGATGTGGCAGCAAAAAAAACCAATGGGATTTTGGCCTGCATCAATAGGAGCATAGTGTCTAGATCTAGGGAAGTAATGCTACCCCTCTATTCCGCTTTGGTTAGACCACACCTGGAATATTGTGTCCAATTCTGGGCACCACAATTCAAGAGAGATATTGACAAGCTGGAATGCGTCCAGAGGAGAGTGACTAAAATGATCAAGGGTCTGGAGAACAAGCCCTATGAGGAGCGGCTTAAGGAGCTGGGCATGTTTAGCCTGAAGAAGAGAAGGCTGAGAGGAGATATGATAGCCATGTATAAATATGTGAGAGGAAGCCACAGGGAGGAGGGAGCAAGCTTGTTTTCTGCTTCCTTGGAGACTAGGACGCGGAACAATGGCTTCAAACTACAAGAGAGGAGATTCCATCTGAACATGAGGAAGAACTTCCTGACTATGAGAGCCGTTCAGCAGTGGAACTCTCTGCCCCGGAGTGTGGTGGAGGCTCCTTCTTTGGAAGCTTTTAAGCAGAGGCTGGATGGCCATCTGTCAGGGGTGATTTGAATGCAATATTCCTGCTTCTTGGCAGGGGGTTGGACTGGATGGCCCATGAGGTCTCTTCCAACTCTTTGATTCTATGATTCTATGATTCTAAAGACTTCTCTGTGTGGACTGACCTAAAATGGCTTCTATTTCCTCCAAAACCCAAAAAGGGGGCGGAACTAGGGAACCTAATGATAATTGACAGGTCATTGACCCAATAACTGCATAGTAAGGAAAGCCATCTAACTGCAAATGCACAGAACTTTAAGAAACATGCAACACTCAACAACTAGCAAGATAAGCTGGAGCTCCTGGTACGGCCGTACCAGAACAATTTTCGTTGCTATTTCATAACTGTAATTTTGCTACGGTTATGAATTGTAATGTAAATATCAGATATGCAGGATGTATTTTCATTCAAAGGACCAAATCTGGCACAAACACCCGATATGGCCAAATTTGAATACTGGTGGTGTTGGAACCCACATGCCTTGAAGAGCCAGACACAGGAGTATATATAAAACAATAGTTTATTAAAGCAAAGTAAACAGGACTCAGAGACACTTGGTTCAGTGCCTCTGATCTAAACTTAAAGTTTGCAGCAATTTGCAGCTTGAAAAACGAACTTGGAAAATAAACCGGATTAAACTGGCAAAAAATTCAGATTAAATACGAGTTCTTCCAAAGCACACCAAAATCACACAGTTCAAAGATAATAAGCAAACAAAGAGCCGCGAAGAGAAGCCATCATCCAGAAGCAGTCCAAAGTTGAAGAAATCCCAGTTGAAGGTTCCAAAGTCCAAAAGGCAGTGTCGTAGTCAGAAACAGTCCGAAGTCAAGGAAAGGGAAAATCCGCAATTACGAGAATCCAAGCTGGTCGGTACACGAAGAAAGCAGCAACCTGCAGATCCAGGACCCAAGCCCAACAAGAAAGCGGCAGCGACAAGACCCAAGGCACAAAACCAACACTTTGCCTACTGCAAAGTTCTATCACTCCAGTGCCTTCATTTATCTTACAGCTCATCATCCGATGATGAGCTGCCTTCCACCCCATCCTCATCACTAGCAGCTGGCTTAGCCTCTATAGCTGAATGCCAACGCCCATCCCTCCAACTCTTCCACCTTTTGTCAAGACTTAGGTCTCTCCACGATTCCGTGGTATCACCAGATAGCCAATCCCCGCCACCAGAAAACCCCTCAAAAGTGTCACTGGACGTTGGTTGAGTACATACATTCCAAATCTCCTGAACCCTGGTTCAATCCAGTGGTTCCTCTTCATCCCCACTACTCCCAGACCCATCATTCCCAGAAAAGCCCATGAAATCCTCTTTCTCTGTGGGAGCAGTAAGTATGTCCCGGATCTTCTTTCTCTGACGCTCCTCGTCTGACTCCTGCTCCCAAGTAATCCTCTTAATACCTCTATTCCCATCTCCTTCCTCCTCCTCACTCATTTCACTCTCAGAGAAACCTTCAAAGGATTCTTCATCAGTGGGTGACATAAGTATCTCCCAAATTCTCTTCCTTTGCTGCTCCTCATCTAACACCTGGGTGCCTCGTTTCCCTCCTCTACCACTCCTACTACCAGTTGTAGCGTTGCCAACAGACTCTACTACAACAGGTGAGGTTGGAGGGAGGATTGATTTTGTCATTTGGGAGTTGTAGTTGCTGGGATTTATAGTTCACCTACAATCAAAGAGCATTCTGAATGATGGAATTGAACCAAACTTGGCACATAGAACTCCCACAACCAACAGAAAATACTGGAAGAGTTTGGTGAGTTTTCACCTTGTGTTTTGGAGTTATAGTTCACTTACATCCAGAGAGCACTGTGGACTCAAACAATGATGCATCTGGACCAAACTTAGCACGAGTACTCAACATACCAAAATGTAGAGTTTGGGGAAAACAGACCTTTACATTTGGGAGTTGTAGTTGCTACACAAAAAAAAATCAACATGAAACCTAGTAGTCAAATGCTATATCAACTTTCCTAATGCTGCGACCCCTTAATACAGTTCCTCATGTTGTGGTGACTTCCAACCATAAAATTATTTTCGTTGCTACTTCATAACTGTAATTTTGCTACTGTTATGAATCGTAATGTAAATATCTGATATGCAGGATGTAGTTTCATTCACTGGAACAAATTTGGCACAAATACCCAATATGCCCTAATTTGAATACTAGTAAGATTGAGGGGATTGATTTTGTCATTTGGGAGTTGTAGTTGCTGGGATTTATAGTTAACTTACAATCAAAGAGCACTCTGAACTCCACCAACAATGGAATTGAACCAAACATGACACACAGAACTTCCATAACAAACAGAAAATACTGGAAGGATTTGGTGGGCATTGACCTTGAGTTTTGGAGTTGTAGTTCACCTACATCCAGAGAGCACTGTGGACTCAAACAATGCTCAATATGCCCAGATGTGAACACTGGTGCTGCAGTGGGTTAAACCCCTGTGCCAGCAGGACTGAAGACCGACAGGTCTCAGGTTTGAATCCGGGGAGAGTGCAGATGAGCTCCCTCTATCAGCTCCAGCTCCTCATGCGGGGACATGAAAGAAGCCTCCCACAAGGATAATAAAAATATCAAAACATCTGGGTATCCCGTGAGCAACGTCCTTGCAGATGGCCAATTCTCTCACACTAGAAGAAATTTCTCAAGTTACTCCTGACACAACAAAACAACAACAACAACAAACCACTGGTGGTGTTTGGGAAAAATAGACCTTGACATTTGGGAGTTGGAAGGAAGAGAAGGTCAGGCAGAGAGATCTTCAGCCTTCTCTGCCAAAGGGGTTCCTAAGACCATCAGAAATATATGTTTTCTGATGGTCTTTGGTGACCCCTCTGAAACCCCCTTGTGATCCCCCAAGGGATCCCAACCCCCAGCTTGAGAAACACTACAATATTGGGAACTCTTCTACACAACCCATTTCAGCCTTTCTTAGTATGCCTGCAGACTTTTCTGCCATTATCTAGCCTCTAATAATTACATCCCAACACTTAAAGACTTGCTTGTTGGTACTGGAAGAAACAAAAATAAGCATTTGGAGACCATGTTCCTCTTAATAGCAGCAATTTGTCTAAACTAAGATTGCTTATATCCACTCCAAACACTCTTTTAATTGTATCCAACACAGACACATAATTAACTACCAATAAATCTCCCAAATTAGCTATAATCTTAATTCCTAGATGCTTAATTGGATCAGTCTTCCATGGAATTTGTTTTAAAAAGCATGATATTTCTTGTTTTTCTGCAAAATCTAATGAAATTCATATGAATATGTTCACTTTGCACGCTCAGATTGGGCAGGATAATAGGATATAATGGTTGGTGATATTCTCCACATTTATAAGATTTCACTATTCCCTGATCGAGGTTTCGGGTTTTAACCTGCCACTTTTGGACTCTTGCTTGCTGAGGTGTTCCTGTGATTATCTCTGTAGATCTTAGGAAGTGTTGGCATGCTGGCTGATATCCGAACAGAAGATCGACCGGAGATGTCACTGCCTTGGTTCTTTCATTGCTGGCTGCTGCTTCCTGGGGGATATCAGGTGATGCAATATCGACTAAACAGTATATATATATATATATATATATATATATATATATATATATATGGACGTAAGCATCCTGTGATAATGCAGCATGTCTCATTAAGAGCCACACCCACTGTTTTAACCTGGTGAAATGTATTCCATACTGGGCATGCATACTCAGCAGCAGAGTAGCAAAGTGCAAGGGTAGCTGTCGTCACTATGTCTGGTTGTGATCCCCAGGTTGTGCCTATCAGCTTTCATATAATATTATTTCTAGAACCCACTTTTTGCTCGATATCAAAGCAATGCTTCTTATAAGTCAGAGCATGGTCCAGAGTGGCTCCCAGGTATTTTGGTGTGCTGCAATGCTCCAGTGGGATTCCTTCCCAGGTGATCCTCATATCTTGAGACGCTTGTCTGTTTTTAAGTTGAAAACCATAGGTTTTCATTTTAGATAGATTAGGGATCAGGTGGTTTTTCCTGTAAAAGACAGTTAGAGCACCTAAAACTTCAGAGGGCTTCTGTTCAACTATTCCAAAGCTCCCTGCTTGAGCGGTGATGGCACGATCATCAGCATAGATGAAACTCTCTGTCCCTATGAAGCAAGTGAGGTGATAATCTTTTGCAATATTATGAATTTTTCTCAGGAGGAGGCGATGATTTACAGTATCATAAGTATAAAACAGTACAGAACAATATAAAACAGTATGAAAACAATCAAGCTGTTGAAGTGACTGCCTTGACTCTGAAGGAGCTGGGGGTGGTGATGGCTGTCAGGGAGCTCTTTTTTTTTTATATAAACTTTATTATAAGTTTCAATGCATATAAAAGAAGAACAACAGGAAAGGTAGACAGACGAGGTAAGTAAGGGTTGGGGGAGTGGAGGGAGGGTTGGGGGGTTAGGGGGGGGTGAAGTGCTGGGGATAGGGAATGGGGAGGGTGGAATGAGAGGGGGGGGAACATCTTGGACAGGAAACAACAGGTAGGGGGGTAGTTAAAAAAAAATCACAAGCTTCCTAGTTGAAACAGTTCAATAATGTTTCTCATCCAGTACATTTAGTGGTAACGTTGCTTATAGTGGCTACAATTTAGTGAGAGTCTTTCTTTGAGGTTGTCGAGTTATCTTGTTGTCTTCATATGGTCTTATCTTTCTTTATCAAGGTATTCTGTGAAGATGTCCCAGTTTGTCTGTTTTTCTTTATTTCCATTCGTTTTTAACCTTTGAGTCAATAGGTCCATATTCATCACATCATACATTTTCAGTATCCATTGTTCTATTGTAGGGACCTCATTAGATTTCCAGAGACTGGCCAGCTGGATTCTGGCCGCTGTCGAAAGGTGAAAGAATATTCTATTTTCATTATCGTCCATATCAAAATCGGTAATACCCAACAAAAAGTATTCAGGTTTAAACAGAAATTTCTTTTTCAATATTTTTTCGGATTCCTTATGGATTACACGCCAAAAGGATTTCACCTTTTTACACCCCCACCACATATGAATGAATGTTCCAGTAGTTCTTTTACATTTCCAGCATTTGGCCCCCAATTTTCCCCTGCTGAATTTGGCTAGCTGTTCCGGGGTCAGGTACCACCTGTAAAACAGTTTGTACCAATTCTCCTTATAATCATTTGAATATGTATATTTTATTTTATTTTTCCAAATTCCTTCCCATTCCGTAAATTTAATTGGGCGACCTAGATCTTTCGCCCATTTCACCATATTATCTTTGACCTGTTCTCTTTCCGTTTCCCACCTAAGCAGTTCTTGGTATATTTTCCGTATGTGATGGGTTTCTGATTGTATAATTTTATTCCAGAAGGACTCTTCTACTTCAAAACCACTCTTATAGTCTAGGTTGTAACTTTCTTTTATTTGGTGGTACTGGAACCACGACAGCGTAGGGTCATATTTTTTTAATTCCTCCTGAGTTTTTAAAGATGGTTCACGCGTGTTTCCTTTTATTATCTCCTTATAAGTCAGCCATTTTTCTCTGCTGGCTCCTCTAATTTGACTAGCCTCATTAGGTGAAAACCATAATGGGGCTTTTGTGTGAAACTTGTTTTTATAATTTTCCCAGACTTGAATGAGTGGTGCTCTTACAAAGTGGTTTTTAAAGTCTCTTTCTTTTTTGGCTGTCCCCCTCCATAGATAGCTATGCCAACCTCGCATGAGGTCGTGTCCCTCCAGGGCTAGCAATTTTTTCTCTTTAAGGCTTATCCATTCCTTAACCCAGCACAAGGCTGATGCGTCATGGTAGAGACGTAAGTTTGGGAGTGCTAGACCTCCTCTTTTCTTGTTGTCGCAGAGGTTGATAAAGCTTATCCTATGCCTTCCCCCTTTCCATATAAATTTTTTTATATCCCTATGCCAAATTTCGAATGTTTTCCTGGTTTTTATAATCGGGAGGGTCTGAAAGAGGTAGAGCATGTCGGGGAGGATGTTCATTTGTACAGCAGATATTCTCCCTAGGAGTGAGAGTTTTAGTGTTTCCCATCTTTTTAATTTCTCTCTGATTTGTGGCCATTTTCTCTCATAGTTATTCTTATATAATTGAGCGTTTTTGGTTGTTAAGATGACTCCTAGGTACTTCACTTTTTTGACCACTTTGAGATCGGTTTTCCTTTGAAGTTCGTCTTCTCTTTTTTTAGAGATATTCTTTGTCAGCATTTGGGTTTTTTCTTTATTTATTCTAAAGCCCGCCACCGAGCCATACGATTCTAGTTCCTGCCACCATTTGTTTATAGTATTTAAAGGGTCCTCCATCACACATACGATGTCGTCTGCAAAGGCCCGGATCTTGTGTGGCCTGGTTCTGTTTTGGTTAGACCACACCTGGAATAGTGTGTCCAATTCTGGGCACCACAATTCAAGAGAGATATTGACAAGCTGGAATGTGTCCAGAGGAGAGCGACTAAAATGATAAAAGGTCTGGAGAACAAGCCTTATGAGGAGCGGCTTAAGGAGCTGGGCATGTTTAGCCTGAAGAAGAGAAGGCTGAGAGGGGATATGATAGCCATGCATAAATATGTGAGAGGAAGCCACAGGGAGGAGGGAGGAAGCTTGTTTTCTGCTTCCTTGGAGACTAGGACGCGGAACAATGGCTTCAAACTACAAGAGAGGAGATTCCATCTGAACATGAGGAAGAATTTCCTGACTGTGGGAGCCGTTCAGCAGTGGAACTCTCTGCCCCAGAGTGTGGTGGAGGCTCGTTCTTTGGAAGCTTTTAAACAGAGGCTGGATGACCATCTGTCAGGGGTGATTTGAATGCAATATTCCTGCTTCTTGGCAGGGGGTTGGACTGGATGGCCCATGAGGTCTCTTCCAGCTCTTTGATTCTATGATTCTATGAGGTCATGAAGAGTCAGAAGCGACTGAACGAATAAACAACAACAAGACAGAGCCTGTATTTCACTAATTTTAAACTTTAAGCTATATTAAATCTCTGTTTTGGCAAACAAGAGGATAAAAATAACGATGGTGATGATGATGTCGATATTAATGATATGAATATTTCAGTGAGGGTACAGTGCTGCCATTCAAATTACTTTGCTTCAATAATATTCACTTTAGATTAATTGTTTACTGAAGTTTTAGTTAAATATTGTTCTACTAGCCATCCCCTGCCACGTGCTGCTGTGGCCCACTCTGGTGGTCATGGGGGTTCTATGTGGGAGGTTTGGCCCAATTCTATCGTTGGTGGGGTTCAGAATGCTCTGTGATTGTACGTGAACTACAAATCCAAGCAACTACAACTCCCAAATGTCAAGATTCTATTTTTCCAAACACCACCAGTGTTCACATTTGGGTATATTATTATTATTATTATTATTATTATTATTATTATTATTATTATCTTTATTTGTACCCCGCTAGCATCTCCCGAAGGACTCGATACGGCTTACAAAGGCCAAGGCCTCAATACACAACATAACAATACAAAACCTAAAGCAAATTAAAAGCAATTAAAGTAATATTAAACAACAAAACAACAAACAATAATACACCAAAACACAATAAAACTGGGCCAAAGTAATGGGTACAGACTTAAAAGTGCTGATGTGGCAGGTGGTATATAAGGATTATAGGGTAAGTGCAGTGTGCAATGTGCAGCAATCTTAGTTCTAATAAAGTGCTTCTGGAAATTGGTATTGGAGATTTCCTAATCTGGGAAGGCACATCGGAACAGCCGGGTCTTTAAGTTCCTTCTAAAGACTGCCAATGTAGGGGCCTGTCTAAGATCTTTTGGGAGGTTGTTCCACAGTCGGGGGGCCACCACAGAAAAGGCCCTGTCTCGTGTCCCCACCAAACGCACTTGCGACGCAGGCGGGATCACGAGCAGGGCCTCTCCAGATGAACGCAGTGAACGTGTGGGTTCGTAGACAGAGATGTGATCACGTAGGTAGGCTGGTCCCAAACCGTTCAGGGTTTTGTAGGTAAGCACCTGCACCTTAAATTGGGCTCGGAAAATAAACGGCAGCCAGTGGAGCTCCTTGAACAGGAGGGTTGACCTCTCTCTGTAAGGAGCCCCAGTTAGCATCCTGGCTGCTGCCTGTTGGACCAGTTGGAACTTCCGAGCCATTTTCAAGGGCAGCCCCACGTAGAGCGCATTACAGTAGTCCAATCTAGAGGTGACCAAGGCATGGACCACCCCAACCAGATCAGCCTTCGCAAGGTACGGTCACAGTTGGCGCACGAGTCTCAATTGTGCAAAAGCCCTCCTGGACACTGTAGACGCCTGAGCCTCAAGCATAAGCGATGAATCCAAGAGTAGTCCCAAACTGCGGACCTGTGGCAAGGGGAAGTGTAACCCCATCCAACACAGGTTGCCACCCTATACCCTGATCCGGTTTGCGATCGACCAGGAGGACCTCTGTCTTGTCAGGATTTATCTTAAGCTTGTTCCTCCTCATCCAGATAAACACAGCGGCCAGGCACTCGTCCAGCACCCGAGTTTTCATGTAGAGTTTGGTCCAGATTCATCATTGTTTGAGTCCACAGTGCTCTCTGGATGTAGGTGAACTACAACTCCAAAACCAAAGGAGTCCACCAAACCCTTCCAGTATTTTATGTTGGTCATGGGAGAATAGTGTGCCAAATTTGGTTCAATTCCATCATTGGTGGAGTTCAGAATGCTCTTTGATTGTAGGTGAACTATACATCCCAGCAACTACAACTCCCAAATCATTTTTTTTTAGTGAAGGACATACATTGGGTTGTTAGGTGTCTTGTGTCCAAATTTGGTGTCAATGTGTCCAGTGGTTTTTGAGTTCTGTTAATCCCACAAACGAACATTACATTTTTATTTATATAGACAAAATAAAAATTAATAAATGTAATACTTCCTAATGAACATTAGGAAGAACTTCCTGACTGTGAGAGCCGTTCAGCAGTGGAACTCTCTGCCCCGGAGTGTGGTGGAGGCTCCTTCTTTGGAAGCTTTTAAGCAGAGGCTGGATGGCCATTTGTCAGGGGTGATTTGAATGCAATATTCCTGCTTCTTGGCAGGGGGTTGGACTGGATGGCCCATGAGGTCTCTTCCAACTCTTTGATTCTATAATACATCCATAAAAGAATATTAATTATTTTTCTTACCAATATAGTGCATTTGTAAATGCTTTCTGCACAGCTCACAATGACATTGAAAAACAATGCTTTTGGGTGCAGATGGGAAAATATAAGTGGAGGACCTCAAAGAATTACGGAACGAAAAGAAGAAAGAGACAAAGCTAATAATTAAAGACATTAGCTATCTTTGTCAATTTTTCTCTAGGCGATTCCATCAATGATCTTCAGGCTGTTAAAGTAAAACTTTTTCGTAATCACACTAGTAATAACCGCAATGTTTCTTCTGCAAAACAGCCTGTCATTAAATGCTGCAAAAATGTGAATTGTCTGTTGCATATTCCTTTGGACTAAGAATAGGGAGAGGAATCCAAGTATCTAAGGAATTCATCTTTGTTTCCATGTGGAACCAAGATTTTTTTTTGTCTTATCAAGTAAAGGAACAGAGAATGATTTGCTTTTCTTGACCTCAGGCCATAGCTGGAATCCCATTAGTGTCATACATCTGTGTAACTTTTCCCCCCATTGCACAAAATACTATCCAGTGTGTGGCTGTGAAAGCCAAGTTCCACAGTGTAACCATTACGCATGTGTCTTTATTGCACAAAACCAGTAATCCACAGCCAGGTACATAAGGGGATGAGCACCTTTAATATTGGTACTAAATTTTGGACAATCAAAATAAACAAATAGAGTTCTCTTATTGGGCTGGGACTTCATCACATTGCAGGAGGGAACTGTTTGGAACAGAAGAGCTCCATTTGGAATGAAAAATATAATTTCCCTACCTTCATCACACTGTTAAATTGATCAGTGTTACTCAGTGGTATTCAGCATTCTTTGAGTTTATTTGTCATCATACTCTAAAGATTTGTCACAGTGCTGTCATGCGCTGGGCCTTGTGTAAACCAAGGGAAGCCACCTTATTGCAAAATGGGAGAAGCCTACCACAAGGATGATAAAAACATCAAATCATCCGGGCGTCCCCTGGGCAACGTCCTTGCAGACAGCCAATTCTCTCAAACCAGAAGTGACATGCAGTTTCTCAAGTCACTCCTGATACAACAAAAAAAAGACCTTAGAAAACTATAACTCCCAGGACTGCATAGTATGGAGCTATGGTATTTAAAGTAATGTCCACTGCATTCATTTCAAGGTGTAGATGCACCCAGAGAAGGTTCATGGACCTTGGGAAACTGCAATTCCCAAGACGATCTCATGGAGACATGACATTTAAGTAAGGTCCAATTTCATTCATTCCATTGTAGATGCACCCAAAGAAGGGTATGGGCCTTGGGAAACTATAAGTACCAAGAGGACTCCATCACATGGAGCCATGACATTTAAAGTGGGGTGCAAGGGCATTCATTCCATACTCTAAATGCACCAAGAGAAGGGTGTGGATCTTGGAAAACTATGACTCCCAGGACTATGCAGCATGGAGACATGGCATTAATAATAAACAAATTAATAAACAAACAAATAAATAAATAAATAAAACGGTACAAGAAGAGAAACATGGACTGGCAGATTACGTAAAAGGCAGTCAAGAACCAACATTGAGGGAAGTCAATAGTAGTAAATTGCTTCAAGTGCAAAAGACAACATAAGGAACTATATTAAGGGGTCGTGGCATTAGTAAGGTTGAGAAACACTGGTATCCTACACTTGAACCCAACCTAATGTGATGAGAACAGTGGCTTTCCACATTTTAAGTGTAGCACTCAGTGGTATTTAGTAAATGTGATGAAGTGGTTGAAACTTGTTTATGTGAAACATCTCTTGGTGTATTGAGAGACTGTGGACCCTTTCAAAAGCACGATGTTTACAAAACTTGAATGTGACTATAAAACAAGGCATTTCCATAGGAAAATAAGTTTCCAATCTCCTCTACTTGAGCAAAGTCCTGGAACATGTGGTGGCCTCGCAACTCCAGGAATTCTTAGTAGACACTGATTATCTGGATCCGGCGCAGTCTGGCTTCAGGCCGGGACATGGAACTGAGACAGCCTTGGTCGCCTTAGTGGATGATCTACACCGGGAGCTCAACAGGGGGAGTGTGTCCCTGTTGGTTCTGCTGGACCTCTCATCGGCCTTCAATACCATTGACCACGGTATTCTGCTGGGACGCCTTGCAGGAATGGACCTTGGGGGTACTGTCTTGCAGTGCCCCCAGTCCTTCCTCGAGGGTCACTCCCAGTAGGTGTTGTTAGGGGATTCCTGCTCAGCCCCACGACCATTGTGCTGTGGGGTCCCACAGGGCTCAGCACTGTCCCCTATGTTATTCAACATATACATGAAGCCGTTGGGGGAGATCATCCAGAGTTTCGGGGTACGGTGTCATCTGTACGCAGATAATGTCCCACTCTGTCACTCCTTCCCATCTGCTACTAAGGAGGCTGTTCAAGTCCTGAACCGGTGCTTGGCCGCTGTAACGGACTGGATGAGGGCGAACAAATTAAAACTAAATCCAGACAAGGTCAGTCGTAAGGCCGAACAGGGCATAGGATTACACTCCCCTGAAGATGCAGGTTCACAGCTTGGGAGTGATCCTAGACTCATCGCTGAGCCTGGAACCCCAGGTTTCAGTGGTGGCCGGGAGAACTTTTGCACAGTTAAAATTTGTGCGCCAGTTCCGCCCGTACCTTGGGAAGTCTGACTTGGCCACAGTGGTCCACGCTCTGGTTGCATCCCATATAGATTACTGCAATGCTCTCTATGTGGGGTTGCTTCTGAAGACTGCTCAGAAGCTGCAATTAGTCCAGCGCTTGGCAGCCAGGCTACCGAGGGGAGCTGAATACAGGGAGCACACAACTCCCTTGCTGCACTAGCTCCACTGGCTGCCAATTAGCTTCCGAGCACAATTCAAAGTGCTGGTTTTAACCTATAAGTCACAATACAGTTCCAGCCCAGTTTACCTGTCCGAACGTATTCTCCCTATGAACCATCAAGGATGTTAAGATCTTCCGGAGAGGCCCTGCTCTCGGTCCCACCACCTTCGCAAGTGCGTTTGGTGGGAACGAGAGACAGGGCCTTCTCTGTGGTGGCCCCTCGGCTATGGAACTCTCTCCCGAGTGGGATTAGATCTGCCCCCTCCCTCTTGTCCTTCAGGGGGCTAGTGAAATCCTGGTTATGGAATGAAGCATTCCCAGAATAATGGCTGAGACTGGTTACCGACCAAAGTGAGTGACCACATATGCAGACTGAGTTGAACATGATTTTACCTTGGCGATTTGGTATATATGTATTTTATCTATATGTATTTTAATCTTGTATTGTTGTATGATGTTTTACCTTGTATTAGTAGCATTGAATCCTTGCTGTAATAATGGCTGAGACTGATTACAGACCAAAGTGAGTGACCACATATGCAGACTGAGTTGAACATGATCTTAGTTTGGCGATTTGGTATATATGTATTTTATCTATATGTATTTTAATATTGTATTGTTGTATGATCGTCTCTGGTTGCTTCTGGATCGAGAGAATCAGCCGTCTACAAAGACGTTGCCCAGGGGACGCCCGGATGTCTTGCAATCCTGTGAGGAGGCTTCTCTTATGTCTTAATGAGACATGCCGCATTATCACAGGATGTCTGCACCCTACACCACTGGAGAAATTACACTGCTTAGCCGGTATCGCACCACCTGACATCCGCCGGGAAGTTGCAGCCAATAGTGAAAGGACCAAGGCAGAGACATCTCTAGCTCATCCCTTGTTTGGGTATCAGCCAGCACATCAATGACTTAAATCAAGAAATAGTTTTCTTAGATCTACAGAGACACTCGCTGGAACACCTCAGCAAACGAGAGTTCAAAAGTGGCAGGCTCAAACCCAGCACCTCAATCCGTGGGTGATACCAGATGAGAGACTCCCCCCTGGGCACACAGAGGTCTGAGTGACTTGGAAGGCGCTGAACAGACTGCGCTCTGGCACCACGAGATGCAGAGCCAACCTCAAGAAATGGGGCCACAAAGTGGAATCCACAACATGCGAGTGTGGAGAAGAGCAAACCACTGACCACCTGCTGCAATGCAACCTGAGCCCTGCCACATGCACAATGGAGGACCTTCTTACAGCAACACCAGAGGCACTCCAAGTGGCCAGACACTGGTCAAAGGACATTTAATCAGCTACCAAGTTTACAAAATTTGTGTTTTTTAAATCTGTTTGTTTGTTTTGTTCTGTTAGAAATGCAATACAATGTTCTGGTTGCGGATGACACGATAAATAAATTGTTGTATGATGTTTTAACTTGTATTAGTAGCATTGAATCCGTGCTGTAAGCCGGTTTGAGTCACTCTATGGATATAAAGGTTTTAAATAAATAAATAAATAAATTTTCCTTTCTTGGTTTCCTATGTAAAGGGTGAGGAAAGATTCAGAGCTCTGAAGAACAGGGTTGCTCTGGAGTAGCGCGGATTCGTGACTTGCAAGTCAGCTTGGCAGCTGGTTCCAATTGCTTGCCTGGGTGCGTGCTTACAACAGGGAGTAGCCTCTTTTCTCAAGATTAGCTTTTTGTAAGGGAAGAAAAAGAAAACTTTTCCTAGCCCGTATCCCAGCAGGAGCCAGGAATGAACAGTTAGGGGGTTATGGAGATGCAGCGCACCCAGCAGTCACGAGCAATGAGCTGCCTGAGTTACGGGACTGTAAACCTGCCACCGTTGGCAGGGGATGATTATGAGATGGGGTTGTCAGCACTGCTGAAGATGAGGGCGATTTATATCTCGGCTGTCAGCTCTAGGCATGGGCTGGACAGACAGCTTTATATTGCCTTTGTTACATGTCTGCAAGCGGGGTTTGACTCAGTCAGCCTCTTAATATGGTGCTAATAAACTGTGTGCAAGGGTGATGGGTTGGCCCTCTTTTGCCAACGTGCCTGGATGCCACATGCATTTATTTGTTACATGTGTTCTTTTGTCTATAAAGCTCAAAAAGGTGGTCCTCTCACCTTAAGCCATCTTGCATTTAGGCAGAGTGAAGAAGTGGCTCCAGGTGACAGATGCTGTTGGAGAGGAGAGTGGGGAAAAGCATATATTCATATAATTTGACTGCCCTGAGCACTAAAATTACAATGCAGACGTATTATTAGGAAGTCTAGTTTATGGCCACCATACACTGGAAACAACCTCAAGACACATAATAATAGCTACTAGAGGTGTGCAGGACTCCCTGGTGGTACTTACTTAGGCGATCCCTCGTTGGACGAGTAAGATGGTCTTCCTTGATGACTATTTTTGTGGGTTTGTAGGTGGCTGTGGAGCCCTATTCTTGACCCACATCTTCTCCCACAGTGAAGGCATTGGTTTCCAGGTGGAAGGCGGTTCCGGTTGGGGTTGGCTTGACGCGCCTTCCTCCTGGCACATTTCTCTCTTTCACCCTCCACTCATGCCTCCTCGAATTCTGCAGCACTGCTGGTCACAGCTGACCTCCAGCTGGAGCAGTCAAGGACCAGGACTTCCCAGTTCTCAGTGTCTATGCCAGAGTTTTTAAGGTTGGCTTTGAGGCCATCTTTAAATCTCTTTTCCTGTCCACCAACATTCCGTTTTCCGTTCTTAAGTTCAGAGGAGAGCAACTGCTTTGGGAGACGGTGGTTGGGCATCTGGACAAGGTGGCCGGTCCAGTGGAGTTGATGGCAGAGGACCATCGCTTCAATGCTGGTGGTCTTTGCTTCTTCCAGCACGCTGACGTTTGTCTGCTTGTCTTCCCAAGATATTTGCAGGATTTTCCAGAGGCAGCGCTGATGGAATCATTCCAGGAGTTGCATGTGACGTCTGTAGACAGTCCACGTTTCGCAGGCATAGAGCAGCGTTTGGAGGACAATAGCTTTATAGACAAGCACCTTGGTATCTCTACGGATATCCTGGTCCTCAAACACTCTCTGCTTCCCTGGTGGTGCAGCGGGTTAGACCGCTCAACTGCTGAACTTGCAGACTGAAAGGTTGGTGGTTCAAATCCGGGGGAGCAGGGTGAGCTCCCACTGTTAGCCCCAGCTTCTGCCAACCTAGCCATTTGAAAACATGCAAATGTGTGTAGATGGGTCGGTACCGCTTCTGTGGGAAGGCAACGGCACTCCATGCAGTCATGACCTTTTAATTAGTTTTTCTTTTAATTATTACATGTAGCCCGCCCATTGTCTCTGTGATTGTGCTTATTGTAATTTTATATAGTTATGTATTCACATGTCTTCTGTAATGATGTTGTTGTTTATTGTTTGCATTTTTGGTTTGCGTTTTTGGTTTTACTTTGTTGTAATTTGTTGTTTGGGCTTGGCCTCATGTAAGCCGTCCCAAGTCCCCATCGGAGAGATGGTAGTGGGGTATAAATAAAGATTATTATTATTATTATTATTATTATTATTATTATTATTTTGGTGACCGCTCTGACACCCCCTTTTGACCCCCAGGGGTCCCAACCCTCAAGTTGAGAAACACTGTCTTAGGTATTTGAGGTCATGGTCATATGGAATGTTGGCAAATAGTTGGAGAAACTACATCTCCAATTGCTTGCGGGCCTTTGTATATCTGACCGCATCTTTGTTTTTCATTTTTATAGAGCAACTCTTAAACTTTTTTTTTGAAGTTTCCACTAAAGAAATGTTTTCCCAGCTGTTGGAACTAATTAGCCAACACAAGGAATGGCTTTGCTAAATTTTCCTCTGGATAGAAGCAAAGTTATTTCATGCAGTTATTATTTATATTTTACACATCTCGGCTGTGAGATGTGCTGCATACAGAGCAGTTTATTTATATTGCTTTATCTCACACCTGTTTGGATCCTGGCTGTTTTATGGTATTTAAACATACTATTTCTTGCCAACTGCTTTATCTCCACAGTTCCCAATGTTTGCCAGAAATGTTTCTTATTAGCTCTAAAAGAAACCTCAGTTGCTCCCCAAGCATGATGAGCAAGGACAAAAATAACATAATTGTTCATTGCATCCAATGTATTATCGCTGAAGACCTATAAAACATTCATTCAAAATACTGGAGGGGCCGTTTGACTACTCTGAAAAGCAATAATATGTATAAGAAGGACTTGTCATTTCCAAGGAAGTTAATTTCTAAATGGAGAGGACTGGGAATTTTCTGAAGAATTGTGCTATGTATATATAAAAGCATTGCTTCCAACTGTCCCAGTTTTTCAGGGACATCCCATTTTTCAGCTGCTTTTAAAATTTCCCCATTTCTCTCTCCTCCAGCTCCAGATAGGCCACTTGGGGATGAATTCAAACTAAGAGAAATTTTTCAATAGGCAAAGGACATAACCAGGGCCGTAGCCAGAAAAAAAAGTCAGGAGAGGTTGAAATTTGGGGGGGGGGGGGGGGGTTGAAATTTTTCGCGGAAGGGGGTGGGGTTGAAACCTGCCTCCTAGCTCACGCTGAAGCAAAGAGCACAGCAGGGGGCAGAGCAGCCTTCAATAGCCTGCAGCTCCGCCCTTGTCAACCACCTCCACCAAGTCTGGCCTCCTTAATGAGAGCATTCAACACACACACACCCAACTTGGTTGCTTCACTACATCGGCTATTGCTGCAAGTAATGACAGTTAGGGCTGGGCGGTTTCGTTTGTTAATTTTGTATATCGGTTTTTTTCGTTAATTTCCCATATACGAAACGATATCAAACTTTTTTCCAAACCCGGAAGTGTATTTTCAAAATCGAAACAGCATGCGCCAAATATTTTTGTATTTCCGTCCATTTCGGAAATACGTAAGATGCTTGCTGGGAGCTCTCCTCTCTCTCCTCTCCTTAGCCAGTCAGAGCCTGAAAGAGGAGGAGGAGGAGGAGGAGAGGGCGGGGAAGGCGCTGGCTGAGCAAGCGAGCGAGAGGGCGAGCGACCCTCAGCGGGAAGGCGGCCCCGTCCCTCCTTCCTCACCTTTGCGGTAGGTGTGCTTCGGAGGAGCCGGGCCCGACTCGGCGGCAGCGCTTGAGGGCCCGCCAGAGTGAGTGCCTGCCTTCCCTCCTTTCCCTTCCTCTTTTCTTTCTTCTCCTTTCCCTCCTCTTGGTGGAGAGAGAAAGAGAGAGAGAGAGAGCCCGCAGGACTCAGGAGGGTGGGACGGATCTGGGAGCAGCGGGGAGGCTCAGTCTGTTCGCCCTGTGGCTCTTTTTGGCAAGTATTTTCTGCCAAATATTTTTTTTATTATTAAAAAAATTAATAATTAAATTAAAAAATATTGAAAAAATATTGGAAAAAATTCATTGATGCTTTGCGCATGCGCAACCGCGGGCGCCATCTTTACAAAACGTTTTGTAAATATTAACGAAATTTCGTAAATACCAAACTTTTTTTATGGAAAATTTTGGATATATTTTTAAATACAAAACGCTGAGGCACCCTAAAAACGAAACGATATTAGAAACAATTTTTTCCGTTGTTACCCAGGCCTAATGACAGTGTGAATAAATTGTCAATATTTAAGGCCTTGCATGGTCTTGGGCCGATGTATCTGAGGGACCGCCTCACCCCCTACCAACCCCAGAGATCCCTCTGTTCTGAGGACCAAGATCTATTGGAAATTCCCAGTGTCAAGACCTTGCACCTAACAGCAACCAGACGCAGAGCCTTCACAGCAGTGGCACCATCACTCTGGAATACTCTGCCACCTGAAGTCCGTGCCTTGCGGGACTTATCAGCTTTCCGCAGGGCATGTAAGACATATCTGTCTCGACGGGCCTTTGATCTCTGATATTTGTGTTTTTAAATTGTTTTAAATTGTGTTCGATTTTAGCCTGTTCTTGTAAGCCGCTCCGAGCCCCAGGGGAGTGGCGCCATATAAGTTCGAATAATAAATAAATAAATAAATAAATATTTGCTTGAGATAGTGCTTGTAGTTCTGGAGGGACTCTTAATTTTTTGCATCTCATAGACTTAGCATGGGGATTTGGTTAACCAGTTAAAATTCATAAGTAAACTGGGTTTTTTAAAAAAATCTGAAACATTTCGGGGGGGGGGGGGTTGAACCCATAACCCCCCTCCCCTCGCTACAGGCCTGGACATAACATTCTGATGTCACTTAAAAATTCAATTCTTAGTAAAGATAAAGGTTTCCCCTGACTTTAAGTCTAGTTGAGTCCAACTCTAGATGGTGGTGCTCATCTCCATTTCTAAGCCGAAGAGTTAGCGTTGTCCATAGACACCTCCAAGGTCATGTCACTTCAAGGATACCATCCATCCATCTTGCCCTTGGTTGGCCCCTCTTCCTTTTTCCTTCCATTTTCCCCAGCATCATTGTCTTCTCTAAGCTTTCCTGTCTCCTCATGATGTGGCCAAAGTACTTCATCTTGGCCTCTACTATTCTTCCCTCCAATGAGCAGTCAGGATTTATTTATTGAAGTATGGACTGGTTGGATCTTCTCGCTGTCCAAGGCACTCTAAGCACTTTCCTCCAACACCACAGTTCAAAATCATCTATCTTCCTTCGCTCAGCCTTCCCTATGGTCCAGCTCTCACATCCATAGGTTACTACGGGGAATACCATTGCTTTGACTATGCAGACTATGCGAACTCCTTGGGACCTACTATTTTCCAAGGCCTCTCTCTCTCAGTCTAACTGGTAGGGAATTCACTACATACGTGCTTTCAACTGCTTAAAAATGGGAGTTCCATGAGCTGAAGACTGGTTTGAAAATGGGTCTAGAATGACATTGTGTGATAATGTCTGTTCTGTCGTGCGTTGGGCCTGTAAAGAATTGTCTTTAGAACAGGACCTGCAACCTTTGCCCAGCGGGAAGCCAGGGGGCCCAAGGAGAAGTTCTCAGAGGTTTTCCACCACAAATGATCTTTAGATGGTTTTTGAAGTATAACAAAGTCTTTTATTAATGAATAATCAAACAGAAACTTCTCTTGTCTTCAGAAAGTTAAACAAATGATTCCAAGCTTTTATGCAACTGGTAACTTCCTAAACTTGCCCACGAAGGACAGGCACCTGTCTTCAATAACTTCTTCTTTACTTTAAAGGAAAGTCCCCTTTTTAACTTCTCCGAGGCTGACTGTAATCTAACCCTTACTGATGTGGGCTCCGCTACCGGGTCGAACTGCGTCTCGAAGCACCGAGTGAACCTACCAGTAAAGGCTTAGATATTCTCCAACTGGAGTTCTTTGATCTTTAGGGCTGTTTCCTGGGAAATCTTTGGAGATTCTTAAGACTGTTCTCTGCCGGAAAGTCTTGATGCTCTTAAGACTGTTTTCCCCTGGAAAATCTTAAGGGTTGAAGCTTTTGTACAGGGGAAGCTTGCACACGTCCTGTACATTAGCTTTCCTTGCTGAGACTAATTAAAAATGGCTCCCTTTCCTTCCCAATTGCCCTGAGAAAGGGGCGGAACCAAAACTTAACGATGATGGACAGATGACTTGCCCTATAACTGCAACCAAAGGAAGCCGCCTATCTGCAGAGTCCCCGAAACCTAGGATTGCAAGCAAACATTTAATACAAAGCAAATAAAATGGGAGCTCCTGGTACAACCGTACCAGAAGAATGTCGTAGGAGTGGCATCCTATTAAGAAGGGTAAGCATGAGGAGTTTCAAACCCATGTTACCAGTAGGCTTGGGTAACCACGGAGAAATTTGGTTCTAAACTCATTTCGTTTTTAGGGGGCCCTTGCGTTTCTTTTTTTAAAGAATTCCAAAATTTTACTTTAATTTTTTTTGAAATATACGAAATTTCGTAAAATTACAAATCAATTCGTTAATGGTGGATGTGATTGCACAATATGCTAAAAAAAAACCTCCAAACGGGACAGGGGGAACGTCTGAAGCTTCCCTCTCCCTCTGTTGTTGACTGTTGGTGTGATAAAACAAACAACAACTATGTTATATTATATTATATTATATTATATTATATTATATTATATTATATTATATTATATTACATTTATTATATTTATTATATTATATTATTATAATATGATTATATTATATTGTTGTATATTATATTATAATATTATTATATTATATTATTGTATATTATATTATATTATTATATAATATAATATATATAATATATTCTATTTTATTATAATTGTATATTATATTATATTATAATATATTACATATATTATATTATAATATACAATTATAATATAATATAATAATAATATAGTAATATAATATAATAATATAATATACAATACTATAATATAATAGTATTATAATAATATAATGTAATATAATATAATATATAATGTATATTATATTATTATAATATTATTATATTATATTATATTATTATATATTATATTGTTGTTGTTGTTCATTCGTTCAGTCGTCTCTGACTCTTCGTGACCTCATGGACCAACCCACGCCAGAGCTCCCTGTCGGCCGTCACCACCCCCAGCTCCTTCAAGGTCAGTCCAGTCACTTCAAGGATGCCATCCATCCATCTTGCCCTTGGTCGCCCCCTCTTCCTTTTGCCTTACACTTTCCCCAGCATCATTGTCTTCTCTAGGCTTTCCTGTCTCCTCATGATGTGGCCAAAGTACTTCAACTTTGTCTCTAGTATCCTTCCCTCCAATGAGCAGTCGGGCTTTATTTCCTGGAGGATGGACTGGTTGGATCTTCTCGCAGTCCAAGGCACTCTCTGAACTTTCCTCCAACACCACAGCTCAAAAGCATCTATCTTCCTTCGCTCCGCCTTTCCTAAGGTCCAGCTCTCACATCCGTAGGTGACTACAGGGAATACCATGGCTTTGACTATGTAGATCTTTGTTGCCAGTCTGATGTCTCTACTCTTTACTATTTTATCGAGACTGGACATTGCTCTCCTCCCAAGAAGGAAGCGTCTTCTGATTTCCTGGCCACAGTCTGCATCTGCAGTAATCTTTGCGCCTAGAAATACAAAGTCTGTCACAGCCTCCACATTTATAGTATATTATATTATAATTGTATATTATAAAATATAATTGTATATTATAAAATATAATTGTATATTATAAAATATAATTACAAAATTACGAAAATAATTACGAAAATTGGAAAAATTGTTTCGATTCTTAATTACTCCTCACACTATTCCTGCATGGCTCGATATTGGATCGTAAGCTAATTTAAATACGAATTAATAACGAATTATGAAATTAACGAACTGGATCGCCCAAACCTAGTTACCAGCCACATGCAGTAATGTCCTAGAAGTGGCAACAAAAAGAGGGCTACAGGTTTATTTCTCTTGTAATGAAGCTCAAGGAGTTGTTCCCTACTTGCTGGTAAGAACCCCAGGTCCCTCATGAACTTAAAGAGCTCTGAGACCAGATGGCAGCCTCTTTCTCTGATTCTCATAACAGCATCTTCCTCATTTCCCAGCCCATTCTTTTGCAGACAGCAAAGGTATTTTGATAATAGATGGCTGCATGTGTCTGAGTTAGCATCACAAAAGGTTTAACAATGTTTACAAAGACAGTGGTAGAACACAGAGGAGGTTGAGTTTCTTTCTGCAGTTGATTAATTTCTGCTAACCACTGATGAGCGAGATAAACGCCCTCTTTCGTGTTACTAATACAGCAAAAAGGACGCCAGCCAATGAGTGTGTTACACTCTACGCATGGAACATGTTGGTTTCATTTAAAGCATCAGACAGCTTGTTCTTTCATTATTTTTTTTCCTGTAGCGAGTATTATAAATAGGCCTCATTCTTATCTGATCCTCCTTTTAATGTTTTTCATTAGGAAACCACAGTTAATTTTAGATAATAGTCTCAGATAATCTCAAATTTTGTGTGCCGCATATATGCCCCAGTTCTGGAGGTGGAGATGGGGAACACATGTCATTGGGGAAAGGAGCTGTTTGGTCAACTTGGTTTTTTAATTTGTGTTCTTTGTGTGAGAGTTTGTGTTCTTGTCAAATGAATCCTCATGCTGGAGACATTCAGTCTCCTCAAGGAGAACAGATCAAAAGTTCCTTCTCTGTTTACTCTTCTCTCGTTGGGTTTCATGCCCAGAGCAATGCAGTTAGATTTTGATAGCAGCTCCCGGGTCAAAGATGAAGTGATGATATATTTTTAATAAAGAGTTTGAAGCAAAGAAAAGGTTGCCAAGTGTCCCTTATTATAAGAAATCTCCTTTATTTGAGAGCCAGAAGGCATGCCCTTTATAGGACTAGTACACATCCCTTATTATAAAGGATAGCCCTTATCTGAGATTGGTGACTGTCCCTTATTATACAAAATGCAGCAATCTCTCTGAGGTGGCATGCCCGAGCCTTTTGGAAAAACTATAGTGTCTGGCTTTACTCGGTGGCTATCTGTATACCTTCTGTTAAGACTGAGACCCTTAACACACAGAGGACCTTCAGGTAAGGTGAAAAGATAACCAAAATTATAACCACTGATCGCATAGGGAAGCTGATGAGGAAACACAACATACAAACAATCTACAAACCCACCAAGAAAATCCAACAAATGCTACGTTCAGCAAAGGACAAGAGGGATCCTCTCACCTCTGCAGGAGTCTCCCGTATACCATGCAGCTGTGGACAAGTCTACAGAGGGACCACCAAACGGAGCAGCATTGCCCAAACACAAATCAAGGAACATGAAAGGCACTGCAGACTACTTCAACCAGAGAAGTCAGCCATAGCAGGGCACCTGATGAACCAGCCTGGACACAGCGTATTATTTGAGAACACAAATGCTGGACGACACCAACAACCACCATGTCAGACTACACAGAGAAGCCATTGAAATCCACAAGCATGTGGACAATTTCAACAGAAAGGAGGAGACCATGAAAATGAACAAAATCTGGCTACCAGTATTAAAAAACTCTAAAATTATAACAGCTAAACAACAGAGAGGAAAAAACCAGGCACAGATTAACACCTCCCAGTAACAGATTTTCCCAGGCTCAGGCAGGCCTTCAAATGATAATGAAGGTGATCAGCTAAACATTCACACCTAACTGCAGCAGGGAAGAGCTCCTTGCCCCACCCCAGCCATTCCACAGATATATAAACCCATTGTCCTAATTCCAACAGACCTCACTACCTCTGAGGATGCTTGCCATAGATGCAGGCGAAACGTCAGGAGAAATGCCTCTAGAACATGGCTCTATAGCCCGAAAAAACCCACAAGAACCTAGTGATTGCAGCCATGAAAGCCTTCGACAATACATAACCAAAATGGCTGGGAGTCAGCTGCATTAAGATCACTACTGACCGAAAGGTCAGGAGTTCGAAACCAGCCTGGGTCAGAGTGAGCTTCTGAACAAAATTGTGTATCTTGTTGTCGACCTTTGCAGCCCGAAAGACAGTTGCATCTGTCAAGTAGGAAATTTAGGTACCACTTATGTGGGGAGTCTAATTTAACTGATTTTTGAGGCCATAAAAATTTCCAGGAAGTATGCAAAGTATGAGGAAGTACTTCATCAGTGTCCCAAACAGACAGTGAAGTGACAGCTCCCCTGGTGGCCAGAAGCTGGAATGTTAAATAGCCCCTGAGTGTCTGTCTATATATCATCATCATCATCATCATTTAATAACTTATTAATCGCCCTCCATCTGAGAATGCTCCAGGTGATTTACAGCTAAATTACAAAAGATAAAATACATACATACAAAAATTAAAAATCAACAGAGATTTAATGCTCTAGTAAAAAGCCAGGTCTTAAGTGTGAGAGTAAAAGGTCCTAAGTCACGCATGGCTCTCATGTAGGGCAGCAAGGAATTCCACAAGGCAGGGGCAGAAATAGAAAAAGCCCTGAGCCTGGTCCTTTCCAAGTGCACTTCTCTAGGACCCGGTATATGGAGTAAGTTCACGTTGGGCTGGTCGTTGCGACCTCTGGTGATGGGAGAAGGAGAGGCGGTCCCTAAGGTACGATGGACCCTGGCCGTAAAGAGTTTTAAAGGTCAGAACTAGCATCTTATACAGGCCACGGTACTCAGTTGGAAGCCAATGTAAATGTTGCAGCACTGGTGTTATATGGCATTTCATGGGCATTCTTGTGAGTAACCTGGCTGCCGCATTCTGAACAATACGAAGCTTTTGGGTCGTAGACATTTAAAAAATAAACGATGGACATGAACAGAGGAAGGATGTATCTGATAGGAGGGTTTTAAAAGAAATGAAGGGAGAGCAACCCAACGAGTAGTTAAAGTGCTTCTGAGGACATTTTGCTGGGAATTATTTCCTTATTCAGGGAAGGCACACTGGAACAGCCTATTTTCAGGCTCCTCCTAAAGACTGCCAATGTGGGGGCTTGCCTGATATCCTTAGGAAGTGAGTTCCAGAGTCAGGGGGCCACCACAGAGAAGGCCCTCTCTCTCTCATCCCCACCAATCACACCTGCAAAGGGGGCGGGAGCGAGAGCAGGGCCTCTCCAGATGATTGAAGAGATCGTGTGGGTTCGTACACAGAAATGTGGTCACGCAGGTAGGCGGGTCCCAAACCGTTCAGGGCTTTGTAGGTAAGAACTTGCACCTTGAATTGGGACCGGAAAATGAACGGCAGCCAATGGAGCTCCTTAAACAGGGGGGTTGACCACTCCCTGTAAGTCACTCCAGTTAGTAGCCTGGCTGCCACCCATCGTACCAATTGAAATTTACGGGCCGTCTTCAAGGGCAGCCCCACGTAGAGTGCATTACAGTAATCCAATCTGGAGGTGACTAAGGCATGGACCACCCTGGTCAGATCCGACTTCATGAAGTACGGTCGCAGCTGGCGCACAAGTCTTAATTGTGCGAAGGCCCTCCCAGCCACCGTCGACGCCTGGGCTTCAAGCGTTAGTGATGAGTCCAGGAGGACACCCAGGCTGCGGATCTGTGACTTCAGTGGGAGTGCAACCCCAACCAGCACAGGTTGCCACCCTATACCCCGATCCGGCTTGCGATCGACCAGGAGGATCTCTGTCTTGTCAGGATTGATCCTCAGCTTATTCATCCTCATCCAGACAGCCACAGTGGCCAGGCACTCGTCCAGTACCCAAGGGGCTTCCTTGGAATTAGGTGGAAAAGCGTAGTAGAGTTGGGCATCATCTTCGTAGAGATGGCATCCAACTCCAAAACTCCGGATGACCTCTCCCAGCGGTTTCATGTAGATGTTAAAAAGCATGGGGGATGTTAAAAAGCACGCCTTTGGTTCTTTTTGACTTCTTTGAATATTTCTCCTGAAAGAAACTCTCCTTTATTATCCAGCAAAAGTTCAGTGACTGTAATTTTCAAAGTCCCATAACTACACAAGAGACACGATACTTTGATAAATACTTAGTACACAAATACACTAAGAACCTTGTTGCTGCGCTTCTTTACAGCCTGCTGGGTGCACACATGCTCTTGGGAGAGTTGACCAGAAACAAACAAAATTAGATTAAATTAGAAGCAATGGGCGCTAATATTTCAGGAACTCTTCCACTGACTGATATGGAGAGTGCACTGTTGACAGCCTCTTGTCTATGTGGATACGAAGGGCCAAGGAGAGCTCAAGCAGGCACTTCCACCTATTCTTTGGGAGTGATAAACTATATCTTGCTCACAGGCAAGGCTGTGGTTACTCCTCCTTTTTCCTTTCGCTTCTGTTTCAATATCTTCCATTTCTTTTCTTGGTCATACTTTTGTTGTGTTATTAGTTTTTTCCCTACACACATCCAAAATAAGGACATAGTCAATCAAAGTTCATTTCAGACTGACCTCCAAAAGACCTGGGACATGGATGAGAAATCTTTAGCAGTCTTGATGTCCAGAAACACCACCCAGTTTGGTCAATTGTAAGGAGGCACCAAACATAAATAAGGACAAAGGTTTGGGTTCATTCTAAAGCCCTATACATGGATGACTAAACATGTGGTCAGGAAATACGTCTGTATTGGTTGAGAGTACCTTATCTGAAGTGTGTTTTACTTCTGCATTTAACACAATCCTCCCACATAGACTGGTGTCTAAATTCATGGATATTAGATTGTCATATTCAATATGTTCCTGGATTATGGACTTGTCTGGATGTTTTGACCTATAAAGCTCTAAACGGTTCTGGCCCAGCTTACGTTTCCAAATGAATCTGCCTCTACGTCCCATCTCGTAACCTAAGATCATCCGGGGAGGCCCTGCTCTCGCTTCCTTTTTTGTTTTCGTTTTATGAATTTTTATTTTTACAATACCGTGTACACGGGCCACGGTGGTCCACGCTCTTGTTACATCCCAATTGGATCACTGCAACGCACTCTACGTGGGGTTGCCTTTGAAGACTGCTCGGAAACTCCAACTGGTCCAGCGGGAGGCAGCCAGATTGCTCACCGGAGCGGCATACAGGGAGCACACCACCCCCCTGTTGTGTCAGCTCCACTGGCTGCCGATCCAATTCCGAGCACAATTCAAAGTGCTGGTTTTGACCTACAAAACCCTATACAGCACCAGCCCAGTGTATCTGTCCAAACGGATCTCCCTCTACGTCCCACCTCAGAACCTAAGATCCTCTGGGGAGGCCCTGCTCTCGACCCCGCCTCTATCACAAGTGAGATTGGCGGGGACGAGGAGCAGGGCCTTCTCGGTGGTGGCCCCCCACCTGTGGCATTCACTCCCCGGGGAGATTAGATCGGCAACATCCCTTCTTTCATTTAGGAAAAAGTTGAAAACCTGGATATGGGACCAGGCAATTGGACACCCTGGCAGCTAAAGAAAGACTTGACGACGAGCTGGAATTTGACGAGACGGAATGGATTTACGGAACTCCGAACGCTGAGCTCAGGATTAGCCTACTACTGTGTTTATTGTATTGTTTTGTATTGATGATTTTAATTTTTAATTTGTAACTGTTTAATTGCTTTTTATATATGTATGTATATGTGACAAAGGCATCGAATTGTGCCTTCCTCTGTAAGCCGCCCTGAGTCCCCCCTTGGGGGTGAGAAGGGTGGGGTAAAAGTGACGGAAATAAATAAATAAATAAATAAATACACACAAAACATTTACAATTCCCACCACCAACACGAGGATTATTTTCTTTCACATATTCATTTCTTTTTGAGACAATCATTATATCTTTATCTTTATACATTTCCATCCTGTATACTATACAACATTTGTATCTTATTTCTTATGGCTTGATCTCTGGAATGATTCATAATATAGTTCTTTACCCTTGCCCATCTATCTTCCATTTCTCTCATTCTGTTTTCATTTATTTTAAAATCATTTAATTTCACATTCACAATTTCAAATTCCATTTGCTCCACCATATATTGGTACCATTTATTTGTTGTCCATTTTGATTTATCTTTCCACCCTAATACTATTACTGCTTGTGCACATTCTGTTATTGCTTCTTTTATTTCCCTTTTATTTCCCGTTTCCTCTCTTTTCCCTAATAGCGCTGTTTCCTTTGTTATGACCCACTCATTTCCTGGTATTTGATTTGACTCATTTTGTATAGTCTGCCAAAAATCATGTACATATTCACATTCCCACATCATGTGCATCCCTGCTCTCGCTTCCGTCAACATCGCAAATGCGTTTGGTGGGAAAGATTTTGGATTTCAAAATTCCCAGTGTAGGATGCTCAGCCTGAAGCTCCTGTCCCTGCCACATTGGGTGCCGATGTACTGAATATGTTAGGTTCTTGTGGGTTTTTTCGGGCTATAGAGCCATGTTCTAGAGGCATTTCTCCTGACGTTTCGCCTGCATCTATGGCAAGCATCCTCAGAGGTAGTGAGGTATGTTGGAATTAGGACAAAAGGTTTATATATCTGTGGAATGGCTGGGGTGGGCAAGGAGCTCTTCCCTGCTGCAGTTAGGTGTGACTGTTTCAGCTGATCACCTTCATTAGCATTTGAAGGCTTGCCTGAGCCTGGGAAAATCTCTTGCTGGGAGGTGTTAATCTATGCCTGGTTGTTTCCTCTCTGTTGTTTTGCAGTTGTAATTTTAGAGTTTTTTAATACTGGTAGCCAGATTTTGTTCATTTTCATGGTCTCTTCCTTTCTGTTGAAATTGTCCACATGCTTGTGGATTTCAATGGCTTCTCTGTGTAGTCTGACATGGTGGTTGTTGGTGTGGTCCAGCATTTCTGTGTTCTCAAATAATATGCTGTGTCCAGGCTGGTTCAACAGGTGCTCTGCTATGGCTGACTTCTCTGGTTGAAGTAGTCTGCAGTGCCTTTCATTAACACCTCCCAGCAAGAGATTTTCCCAGGCTCAGGCAAGCCTTCAAATGATAATGAAGGTGATCAGCTGAAACATTCACACCTAACTGCAGCAGGGAAGAGCTCCTTGCCCCACCCCAGCCATTCCACAGATATATAAACCCTTTGTCCTAATTCCCCAGCCAGACCTCACTACCTCTGAGGATGCTTGTCATAGATGCAGGCGAAACGTCAGGAGAAATGCCTCTAGAACATGGCTCTATAGCCCGAAAAAACCCACAAGAACCTAGTGATTCCAGCCATGAAAGCCTTCGACAATATATTGAATATGTTATTTGCAAAAGTGTAGGTGGACAACCAAATGATCATGTCTGGTCTTCCATGTGGCTGGAAGGCCTGCATCATTAGGGATTCTGAATGCTTTGAAGCTTATGTACTGCATTCATATGAGCTTTCAATTTAGTAGTCTCCTGCAGATCCCGTGGATGGCCAGGGTTCAGGACTGTGTGTGTGTGTTGGCAAAGACAGGGCCAGGAGGCATTTCTTTGTTCCATAATCTTGAGTATAGCCACACAACATCTGAAGAACACTTAAAGTGAGTGTGGATTTAATTTCTTAGGAGTCTTTAGGCCTTGCCTTATAATATAATATATTATATAATATATAATAATCGGCATAATTCTTATGTCGACAACAAATGGGAACTCCACAGAGTTCTCTATCTTCTGTATCATTTATTCAAAGCAGTAGACATGTTGACTCTTAGGACTGGACACTGATGTGCATGTATAGCTGAAAAAAATGATTTATGATGGAGCCATTAAAGACACAAACCAAGGTGAGCAACATTTTAGTAGTAGTAAAAATACTTTTCCTAGAATGTTCCACTTAAAATATACAATAAATACATATAGGACATTGACACCAAAATACAACATTGCCTGAGCTCTGTGAGCACAGCATTCTTCTGAATAATGTAGAGAATGTTTGAGGACCGGGACATCTCAAGGGATACCAAGGTGGTTGTTTATAAAGCCATTGTCTTCCCAACTCTGCTATACGCCTGCAAAATATGGACTGTCTACAGATGTCATACGCAACTCCTGGAACGATTCCATTAGCACTGCCTCTGAAAAATCCTGCAAATCTCTTGGGAAGACAGGCAGACGAATGTATGCATGCTGGAAGAAGCAAAGACCACCAGCATTGAAGCCATGCTCCCCCCAACCCTGCCATATGCCTGCGAAACATGGACTGTCTACAGATATCATACACAACTCCTGGAATGATTTCATCAGCGCTGCCTCCGAAAAATCCTGCAAATCTTTTGGGAAGACGGGGGACAAATGTCAGTGTGCTGGAGGAAGCAAAGACCACCAGCATTGAAGCCATGCTTCTCCCAACCCTGCCACTGTCCTCCCAACCCTGCTATATGCCTGCGAAACATGAACTGTCTACAGATGTCGTACGCAACTCCTGGAATGATTCCATCAGCACTGCCTCTGAAAAATCCTGCAAATCTCTTGGAAAGACAGGCGGACAAATGTCAGCAAGCTGGAAGAAGCAAAGACCACCAGCATTGAAGCCATGCTCCTCCCAACCCTGCGACTGACCTCCCAATCCTGCTATATGCCTGCAAAACATGAATTGTCTACAAATGTCATACGCAACTCCTGGAATGATTCCATCAGTGCTGCCTCTGAAAAATCCTGCAAATCTCTTGGGAAGACAGGAGGACAAATGTCAGCATGCTGGAGGAAGCAAAGACCACCAGCATTGAAGCGATGCTCCTCTGCCATTAACTCCACTGGACTGGCCACGTTGTCCGAATGCCCGATTACCGTCTCCCAAAGCAGTTACTCTATTCCTAATTCAAGAACAGAAAATGAGATGTTGGTGGATAGGAAAAGAGATTTAAAGATGGGCTCAAAGCCAACCTCAAAAACTGTGGCATAGACACCAAGAACTGGGAAGCCCTGGCCCTTGAGCGTTCTCACTGGAGGTCAGCTGTAACCAGCAGTGCTACAGAATTCAAAGAGGTATGAATGGAGGGCGAAAGGGAGAACATGCCAAGAGGAAGGTGCATCAAGTCAACCCTGACCAGGACTACCTTCCATCTGGAAACCGATGTCCTCACTGAGGAACATGCGGATCAAGAATAGTGCTCCACGGCCACTTACAGACCCACCAACACAACACCACATCTGGAGGACCATCATCCTTGAGATATGAGGGATCGCCTAAGTAAGTATATGTCTATACCATAAAATCCACAAAAATAAAACCAATTGTGAGTCATAAAACAATTCTTGAGAATAGTGAAAAAAAAACCTTAATGAAACCAGTAGTTACTATCACTACCACTACCATCGACATGACACATGTCTGATGTTGATAATAGTACTGAGAAAGGTCACTTAAAACTACAATTCCCCACATCCCCAGCAAACGTGTGCAGGGCTGTGTTCATTGGGAGTTGTAATACTTTAAAAAACAGAGTTTGTTTTTAAAGCATTGGCTCAAAGGTTGGTAATATTTCCTGGAAGGCAGCGTTCCAATTGTGGAAATAGCCCTGAATGAAATCCTCACGTCCCCCACATGGTCTCCTTTCCATATTAGCCAAATCATAGCCTGCTCATGCAGTAGTTCATAACAACAGGAACCAAGAGATTATGCCCAACCAAAGGAGAGGAAATGCATCATTGAAAAAATACGACTGTGGTGTATATTTGCATATAATGTTTATGTATAGATGCAAATGTACAAATAATTACTATCATATAAATTCAATATATTACAACATAATGGGGAAGACTGTGACCAGGTGACCTCCACGTTGGTTGTTCGGTTTTGCGCCCAGGGTGTCATTTGTTGATGGACGACATCATGAACCCTGTGCCCTTTTGAGATGGTTCATATTCTTCAGGACAAACTATTTCCTTCTTATAGACTTTTAAACAGAACTGTCATCTGGAAAGCAAGGAAAAGTCTCATGAGAATCATCACATCTCTTAGTCCACGCTCTTGTTACATCCCGCCTCGACTACTGCAACGCTCTCTACGTGGGGTTGCCTTTGAAGACGGCCCGGTAGCTCCAGCTAGTCCAGCGCTCGGCAGCCATGATACTAACAGGAGCGGAGCGCAGGGAGCACACAACTCCTCTGCTGCACCAGCTCCACTGGCTGCCGATTTGCTACCGGGCTCAATTCAAAGTGCTGGCGTTGACCTTTAAAGCCCTAAACGGTTCGGGCCCAAGCTACCTATCCGAACGTATCTCTGCCTATGAACCCACCAGGACTCTAAGATCTTCTGGGGAGGCCCTCCTCTCGATCCCGCCTGCCTCACAAGCACGGCTGGCTGGGACGAGAGACAGGGCCTTCTCTGTGGTGGCCCCTCGGCTGTGGAACGCCCTTCCCATGGACATAAGATCAGCTCCGACGTTAATGGTGTTTTGAAGAAAATTAAAAACCTGGCTGTTCGAACAGGCATTCAGATAAACAGTGCAATGAATACGATGAATATAGGAACGGAATTATAGACGACGAGTTGGATCATGATTCTAGTTACGAGACGCTATTGTGTTGTTATTGATGTGCCATTACTTGTATATTATGCTCTCATGGTTTTAAATTGTTATTGCTATTTTGATATGACTGTCATTTTGCTCTGTTGTGAACCGCATTGAGTCGCCTACGGGCTTTGAAACTGCGGTATACAAGCAAAGTAAATAAATAAATAAATAAATAAATAAATAAATGTTTCTCCAGCAACAGCAAGAATATCCCTGTGGGCAGCAAAATCAAGCAATTCCAATTGGATCCCCCCCACGAGGGTCTTCCTACAGGTGCAAACCAAGAATGGGCAACTTAGAAGTCTCTGAAGATACTCAGAAGTGGAGTGGGCAGTTCGAAAGACAGCCTGGCAAAATGGCACGACTTAGAAGAATCCTCCACCTTGTGCAATTGTGGAGCAGAACAAACAACTCCGTATGTGTATGCTTGTCCACAATGCTCTACCTCATGCACAGAGGAAGAACTGTCTAAGGCTATAGTCAATGTGGTCACTTTGTGTCACAAACTTCATTAAATATGTGGAGGACAAAGTTCCTCTTGCCAGGATAAAGTTCTCGCCTTCTAGTTAACTTTCACCATTTTTTAAAGATAAAAGTAATGATGAACAGATATGTATGACCCAGGAACAAAACCCGTACAAGCAATGTACATATTCACATCTGCACATTTAATTTTTTTGTTTAAAAAAGCCAAATTTCCTGCTGTCATCCCGTTGTGGACATCTCACGGGCATCAAAATCTTGAAACAAAGCAGCAACTCTGGACTTTGCAGGCACATATTTGAGGACCAACAGGTCTGCGTGTGGACCTGCTCTCAGGTCCTCTTTTTTATCCTAATAATAATAATAATAATAATAATAATAATAATTTATTTATACCCGCCACCATCTCCCCAAGAGGACTCGAGGCGGCTTATATGAGGCCACACCCATCAATAATACACTTACCTTATAATCCTTACATATCACCTGTCACATCAGCACTTTTAATCTGTACCCATTACTCTGGCCCGGCCCCGTTTTATTGTGTCCTGGTCTATTGTTTTATTGCTTGTTGTTTAATATTGCTTTAACTGTTTTTAATTTGCTTTAGGTTGTGTATTGTTATGTTGTGTTTTGAGGCCTTGGCCTTTGTAAGCTGCATCGAGTCCTTCGGGAGATGCTAGCGGGGTACAAATAAAGATAATAATAATAATAATAATAATAATAATAATAATAATACAGTAAAACAATATAACACAAGAACACAACACAAAATAAGAAAATAAAACAACATAAGATACAAAACCAATATAAATAAACAACACAACAATATCAAATCAGAACATTAAACACTGAAAATAATCACAGTTAGGGCTGTCCAACCACGGAAAAATTTGTTTCTAAACTCGATTCGTTTTTAGGGGGTTGTTGCGTTTTGTTATTTAAAAGAATTCCGAAATTTTTCTTTTAAAAAGTTCGATATTTACGAAATTTCGGAAATTACGAAACAATAACGAATCGATCCGTTAATGGCGGACGCGATTGCGCAATACGCTAAAAAACCCTCCAAATGGGACAGGGGGAACTTCTGAAGCTTCCCTCTCCCTCTGTTGTTGACTGTTGGTGTGATAATTTATTTTTTATCACTGATAAAACAAACAACAACTATAAAACTTGCACCAGACATACGGAAATTATAACGAAATAATAATGAAACAATTTCGAAACAATTACGAAACAATTTCGAAACAATTACGAAACGAATTGGAAAAATTCGTTTCGTTTTTTAGTTGCTCCTGAATGGTTCAATATCGCTTCGTTATAAAAAAAAAATAACGAATTAATAACGAATTACGAAATTAAGGAACTAAACCGCCCAGCCCTAATCACAGTGGACGGGGCTAATTGCAAAGATTAAAAATTTAAAAACACTGGGTGATAGGGCAATGTAATGTATCAGGACAGAGGATCCGGGAGAAAAGGTAGGATTTAATTGCACAACCGGAAAATAAAGTGCTTCCGAGGGCATTTTTATGCAGTTTGGTCAGGGATTATTGTATATTCAGTCATTGAAGGCACACTGGAACAGCCAAGTTTTCAGGCTCCTTCTAAAGACTGCCAGGGTGGGGTCTTGCCTAATATCTCTGGGGAGCGAATTCCAGAGCCGAGGGGCCACAACAGAGAAGGCCCTCTCCCTCTTCCACACAAGTCACGCTTGTGATGGGGGTGGGAGCAAGAGAAGGGCCTCTCCGGAAGATTGAAGGGATTTATTGTCGAAGGCTTTCATGGCTGGAATCACTAGGTTCTTGTGCGTTTTTTCGGGCTATAGAGCCATGTTCTAGAGGCATTTCTCCTGACGTTTCCCCTGCATCTATGGCAAGCATCCTCAGAGGTAGTGAGGTCTGTTGGAATTAGGACAATGGATTTATATATCTGTGGAATGGCTGGGGTGGGGCAAAGAGCTCTTCTCTGCTGGAGCTAGGTGTGAATGTTTCAACTGACCACCTTCATTAGCATTTGAAGGCCTGGCTGAGCCTGGGAAAATGTTTTGTTGAGAGGTGTTAAGATGTGCCTGGTTGTTTCCTCTCTGCTGTTTTGCTGTTGTAATTTTAGAGGTTTTTTTTAATACTGGTAGCATGTGGACAATTTCAACAGAAAGGGAGAGACCATTAAAATGAACAAAATCTGGCTACCAGGATGCTTGCCATAGATGCAGGCGAAGCGTCAGGAGAAATGCCTCTAGAACATGGCTCTATAGCCCGAAAAAACCCACAAGAACCTATTGAAGGGATTGTGTAGGTTTGTAGATGGAAATGCGGTTGTGCAGGTAAGCGGGTCCCAAACCATTCAGGGCTTTGGAGGTAAGAACCTGCACCTTGAATTGGGACTGGAAACCCACGATTTGGTGCTGTCTGAAAGCACCCTACGACTCAGAGCAATGGGTTCAAATTATAGAAAAGGCGATCCCACTTGAACACTAGGAAGAATTTCCTGACTATATGAGCTGTTCAGCAGTGGAACGCTCTGTCTCATAGTGTAGTGAAAGCTCCTTACTTGGAGGCTGTGATACAGAGGCTGGATGGCCATCTATCAAGGGTACTTTGATTGTTCTTTTCCTGCATGGCAGGGGGTTTGACTAGATGGTCCATGGGGTCTCTTCCAACTCTATGATTCGATTATTCTCTCTCTATACATTTAAATAATCTGAGATTGTGTATATCACTCAACAATGTTGCCAGATTCTCTTTACAGCTCCAGGGTTTGCAATTTGGTTTTGATTTCATCCCTGCCTTTTCTTCATGCAGCTCCAGTGTAATTGCAGTGTGCTAATGAAAATTGCAAAAATGTGTCCTGTTTCCCAAAGGCAACCGGGTCCAAAGTGTTTTTGGCTTCTATGCTCTAAACAAGACACTGATTAGCTAGTAATCAGCCAGTGATTAGCAGAGACAACTGGGTCACTTGGAGTTCAGCCGGCACATTGTTTGCTTCAAGGCAATGGAATTTTATTGCCCTGACCGGACCAACTGATACGATTGCCCACTATAAACACGGAATTCACAATACCGTACTTGTTTTGGAAAATCAATTTGAATCCCAGGAATAAAAACAATATATATATATATCCTCAAAAGTATCAGTTGCTTCCCTTGAAAATGGGAATGGATACAAAACACATTCCTGGAAAACTGTATTGCACGAAAAATTGATCTTCTTTTGAGGTAAATGCAAAGATCGGATTATACAAGAGAGCCATTGAAGTGTGAATCTGAAAAAAAAAATTCCATTAAAAAAGTAGTTATCATAAACATCTGGTATGAGATTTGCACGATTCATTCAGTCCACTTGATAGGAAAATGCGTAATATTTTCTTACACAGCAGTCATTTGGAAAAAATACCCAATGGAGCCTATTTATTTATTTATCGTGTCATCAGCAACCATTGTTTTACAATTCTAACAGAGCAAAACAAACACAGAGATTAAAATGAAAAAGAAAAAAAAAGAAAAAAAAACCACACAGATTTTGTAAATTTGGTATTTGGTTAAATGTCCTTTGACCAGTATCTGGCCACTTGGAGTGCCTCTGGGGTTGCCGCAAGAAGGTCCTCCATCGTGCATGTGGCAGGGCTCAGGGTGCATTGCAGCAGGTGGTCAGTGGTTTGTTCTTCTCCGCACTCGCATGCCGAGGATTCCACCCTGTAGCCCCATTTCTTAAGATTGGCTCTGCATCTCGTGGTGCCAGAGCGCAATCTGTTCAGCGCCTTCCAAGTCGCCCAGTCTTCTGAGTGCCCAGGGGGGAGTCTCTCATCTGGTATCACCCATGAATTGAGGTGCTGGGTTTGGGCCTGCCACTTTTGGACTCTCGCTTGCTGGGGTGTTCCAGCGAGTGTCTCTGTAGTTCTAAGAAAGCTATGTCTTGATTTAAGTCGTTGACGTGCTGGCTGATACCCAAACAGGGGATGAGCTGGAGATGTCTCTGCCTTGGTCCTTTCACTATTGGCTGCTACTTCCCGGCGGATGTCAGGTGGTGCAATACCGGCTAAGCAGTGTAATTTCTCCAGTGGTGTGGGTCGCAGACACCCCGTGATAATGCGGCATGTCTCATTAAGAGCCACATCCACTGTTTTAGTGTGATGAGATGTGTTCCACACTGGGCATGCATACTCAGCAGCAGAGTAGCATAGCGCAAGGGCAGATGTCTTCACTGTGTCTGGTTGTGATCCCCAGGTTGTGCCAGTCAGCTTTCGTATGATGTTGTTTCTAGCGCCCACTTTTTGTTTGATGTTCAGGCAGTGCTTCTTGTAGGTCAGAGCACGGTCCAAAGTGACTCCCAGGTATTTGGGTGCGCTGCAATGCTCCAGTGGGATTCCTTCCCAGGTAATCCTCAGAGCTCGGGATGCTTGTCTGTTCTTAAGGTGAAAGGCGCATGTCTGTGTTTTAGATGGATTAGGGATCAGATGGTTTTCCCTGTAATAGGCAGTAAGAGCACCTAGAGCTTCGGAGAGCTTCTGTTCTACCATCTCAAAGCTCCCTGCTTGAGCAGTAATGGCACGATCGTCAGCATAGATGAAACTCTCTGTCCCTTCTGGCAGTGGCTGGTCATTTGTGTAGATGTTGAACATGGATGGAGCAAGCACGCTCCCCTGAGGCAGGCCGTTCTTCTGTTTCCGCCATCTGCTTCTCTGGCCCTGGAACTCAACAAAAAAGCTCCTGTTTTGTAGCAGTGGAGCCTGAAAAAGGGGAAACACCAGATGGAAGTGGTCATCCATGTAAGTTTGAGGAGACCCTTAGATGGAAATTACTATTCATTTTTCTCCTGACAAAATAATCCAACTTTTCCCATAACGAGAATCTAGGGCTGGGCGGTTTCGTTCGTTAATTTCGTAATTCGTTATTGATTCGTATTTAAATTAGCTTAGGATCTGATATTGAGCCATGCAGGAGCAACTAAAAATCGAAACGAGTTTTTCAATTTATTTCGTAATTGTTTCGTAATTGTTTCGAAATCATTTCAAAATCGTTCCGAAATCATTTTGAAATTGTTTCGTTATTATTTCCGTATGTCTGGTGCAAGTTTTATAGTTGTTGTTTGTTTTATCCGTGAAAAAAAATATAATTATCACACCAACAGTCAACAACAGAGGGAGAGGGAAGCTTCAGAAGTTCCCCCTGTCCCATTTGGAGGTTTTTTTTAGTGTATTGCGCAATCGTGTCCACCATTAACGAATCAATTCGAAATTTACGAAATTTCGTAAATAAATAAATTTTTTTAAAGAAAAATTCGGAATTCTTTTAAAAAACGAAACGCAATGGACCCCCTAAAAATGAAACGAAACAAATTTTTCCGTTGTTACCCAGCCCTAAACGAGACTTGTTCAGAAATAGTAGATAGGTCAAGATCTGCCAGGCTAAATTACCTTATATACTCAAGTATAAGCCTAGTTTTTCAGCCCCTTTTTTAGGCTGAAAAAATCCCCATCGGCTTATACTCAAGTCAAGTTATTTATTATTTTACTCTGTTATTATTATTATTATTATTATTATTACATTTATTTACTCTATTTATATTATTAATATTTTATCATTACATTTATTATTTTACTCTTTATTATTATTACATTTATTATTTTACTCTATTATTATTATTATTATTACATTTATTTTGTTACTCTATTATTATTGGAAGGATACGTAAGCACGTTTACAATGAAGAAGGTCAGAATAATGGTTTAATCAGTGTTGGGTAGTCTAATCTTAAATTTTTATCAGTTTTATACTAATTAATGCAATGCTTTTTAGGCCTAGGTAACAACGAAAAAAATTGTTTGTAAACTCGTTTCGTTTTTAGGGGGTCCATTGTGTTTCGTTTTTTAAAAGAATTCCGAATTTTTCTTTTAAAAAATTTCGTTATTTACGAAATTTCGTAAATTTCGAATTGATTCGTTAATGGCGGACGCGATTGCGCAATATGCTAAAAAACCCTCCAAATGGGACAGGGGGAACTTCTGAAGCTTCCCTCTCCCTCTGTTGTTGACTGTTGGTGTGATAATTTATTTTTTTATCACTGATAAAACAAACAACAACTATAAAACTTGCACCAGACATACGGAAATAATAACGAAACGATTTCGAAATGATTTCGAAATGATTTCGATACGATTTCGAACCAATTACGAAACAATTACGAAATAAATTGAAAAATTCGTTTCGATTTTTAGTTGCTTCTGCATGGCTCAATATCGGATCGTAAGCTAATTTAAATACGAATCAATAATCCAGGCCACGGTCATCTCAAGACTGGACTATTGTAACGCCCTCTACATTGGCCTCCCTCTGTCGGTGATTCGGAAGCTCAAGTTGGTACAAAACGCAGCTGCTCAGCTTCTTGCGGGAATTCCGATGAGATGCCACATAACACTAGTCTTACTACAGCTGCATTGGTTACCAATTGAGCACCGGATCACTTTCAAAGTGATGGTACTCACCTTTAAGGCCTTGCATGGTCTGGGGCCAATGTATCTGAGGGATCGTCTCACCCCCTACCAACCCCAGAGATCCCTCCGTTCTGAGGACCAAGATCTATTGGAAGTCCCCAGTGTCAAGACCTTGCGTCTAACGGCAACCAGACGCAGAGCCTTCTCAGCAGTGGCGCCATCAGTCTGGAATACTCTGCCACCTGAAGTTCGTGCCCTGCGGGACTTACCAGCTTTCCACAGGGCATGTAAGACATACCTGTTTCGACAGGCTTTTAATGTTTGATACTGTTGTTTTTAAATTGTTTTAAATTGCTTTTAAACTTTGTTAGATTTTAGCTAGTCTTGTAAGCCGCTCCGAGCCCCAGGGGAGTGGCGGTATATAAGTTTAAATAATAAATAAATAAATAAATAAATAAATAACGAATTATGAAATTAACGAACGAAACCGCCCAGCCCTAATGCTTTTGATATGAAATAAAATAAATAAATCTTAAATTACAGTTTTGTGTAAATATTCAAAAACATTTAACTTACTGATTCCTCAATTAATGTTATTTTACTGGTATCTTTTTCTGGGTCCTCAAAATGCCTCCAAGGTCTAAGTTGCCATTTGCAGTTACTTCCAGTCTGACTATTTACTTTGGGTTTCCTGACTCCACCCGAAACACAAATTTGGAGCCTTGGATAATATATTTATGCAAGAATTTCAGCCATGAACTCCAAAGTCAAGAGAGTCTAAAGTCAGGGTAACATGATGTACTTCCTAAAAAAGATGTGTTTCCTGACAAGATTAATTTATCAGCTATTGGATTTCCTTCTTTCCTGCTGTAAGTGGTATATCTGTGATTTATCTTTTTAAAAAAAGACCCCCACACATATGGAATATGTTGCCTAAAATAGCCTTTAGCCCCTTTTCCTCAAAATGACAAGCACATTTGGCACAACAATGAGTGTGTCCATTGCTCAAGCCTTGAAAGATTGCAGGAAGAAAAACTGAGAGGGACTATTATATTCTCTACACATTCAAGGAGGGACTAACTGTTGAAGTAGATGTATTACTGTAACTCATATATATGATCTACCTCCTTCTGTGAGTAGTGGGGTGAAAAGCCAAGGCTTTAGCCCAGCCTGGGCCAACCTTAAAGAAGCACCAATCCCTCTATTCTCTCCAGCGTAGCATCAATTCTAGCTTTTTCTAATGCCTAGATGGGAAAATAGAGACAGTGGCCAGGGACAGTGACTCCTTCAGGTGCCATTTGTTCTTTGTCCTCTTTGCAGACTGACCCATGGATCATATCAAATCCATCAGTTTGGCCTCCGAAACCTGCCCTTGACTCTCCCCTCCTCTCGATATTATTTATTTATTTATTTACTTTGCTTATATACCGCTGTTCTCAGCCTGGGGGCGACTCACAGCGGTGTACAACATAGGAAGAACAAAATTCAAGACACAGTATAAAAACAATTCACAATCCAGCATTATACAAAAACATCGTCATTACTATGAAAACCATTCAGCGTCGTTTCATCGTCCAAACCACAATCCAGTATCATTTTCCGTTGTTCCATTCCTATAGTCATTACCAATCATTGCACTTCTTGAACAACCAAGTCTTTAACTTCCTGCGGAATATCATCAGGGAAGGAGCCAATCTAATGTCCACGGGAAGGGTGTTCCACAGCTGAGGAGCCACCACCGAGAAGGCCCTATCTCTCGTCCCTGCCAGCCGTGCTTGTGAAGCAGGCGGGATCGAGAGCAGGGCCTCCCTGGAAGATCTCAAAGTCCTGGTGGGCTCGTAGGTCGAGATGCGGTCGGATAGGTATCTTGGGTCGGAACCGTTTAAGGCTTTATAGGCCAACGCCAGCACCTTGAATTGAGCCCGGTAGCAAATCGGCAGCCAGTGGATATTACTTCTGGAGGAACCCAGGAATAGCAGTGGAATCATGTTTTTATGTATAGGTCATCTACAATGACTCCAGACACAGACCACAACCAGGAAATCAGAAGATGTTCCTTCTTGGGAGCAATGACCAACCTTGATAAAATAGTGAAGAGTAGAGACATCACACTGGCAACAAAGATCCGCATAGTTAAAGCAACGGTATTCCCCATAGTAATGTATGAGTGTGATGGTCCTCCGCCATCAACTCTGCTGGATTAGCCACATTGTCCAAATGCCCAACCACCGTCTCCCAAAGCAGTTACTCTACTCTAAACTCAAGAACAGAAAACGAAATGTTGGAGTACAGGAAAAGAGATTTAAAGATAAGCTAAGCCAACCTTAAAAACCATGGCATAGACACTGAGAACTGAGAACTGAGAAACTCTGAATCTTGAGCACTCATAGTTAAAGCAATTGTATTCCACGCAGTAATGGAAAGTCCTAGTCAAGCTTTCTGAGGGAATTATAGTTCCATGTCTTTGCTCCTGTTTTGGTCTTCCAAGTTTGAAGGATTGTTCCTGGATTTTTGTACTGGATTCAATGCTGTCTTGTACTACCTTGTTTTCTTGTATTCTTGTGCTGGATGTCCTGTTGCTTTGGGATTTTGGATTACCTTGTACCTTTTTTTTCATGTCAGGAGCGACTTGAGAAACTGCAAGTTGCTTCTGGTGTGAGATAATTGGCCGCCTGCAAGGACGTTGCCCAGGGGACACCTGGATGTTTTGATGTTTTAGCATCCTTGTGGGAGGCTTCGCTCATGTCCCTGCATGGAGAACTGGAGCTGACAGAGGGAGCTCATCTATGGTCTCCCTGGATCCGAACCTGTGACCTGCCAGTCTTCAGTTCTAACGGCACAAGGGTTTAAACCTGTTGTGCCACCAGGGACTCACCTTGTACCTTGAACTTTGTGGACTATTTTATATGTATAGACTTTGAAGTTTTTACTATTTTTGCTACAGTGCTTTTAAAATAATCTTTAATAAACTGCTTTGCTGATTTTACTTGGACTGGTGTGCAACACACGTTATTATTTTAACATATTTATTTCTGACATTTATAGTCCACCTTACCTCAAATGAAATCTAGCATATATAAATCTCCCCACTGTCATCATATGAACCCTATAAAAATAAAGACCTTATCAGATGGGCAGAGATAAAGCAGGGATAAAAGGTAAAGGTAGTCCCCTGACATTAAGTCCAGTCATGTCTGACTCTGGGGTGTGGTGCTCATCTCCATTTCTAAGCCGAAGAGCCGGCATTGTCCGTAGACACCTCCAAGGTCATGTGACCGGCATGACTGCATGGAGCGCAGGGGACAATGGGGGAAATCGCAGTGGAGGGAATCGTCTGGCTCTGTTCCTTACCATCAGGGTCTGTGGTCTTTGTTTCCACATAGTCTCCTCTTCTCTCCCCACTTCCTCTTTGGCTCCTCTTCTGTTCTTCAATGAGGAGTCAAGTGTACATCTGACTCCTCAGCTCCATTGCTACAATGCTGACAGCACAGAGCCCCATAGAGTCCTGCTAGAAGTAACCTTGCATTGTGTGATGGGTCCTGTGGGACTCCATGCTGGCAGTGGAGAGAAGTGGGAAGAAGATACTTCTCTCTGTGTGTCTGATAAGGTCAAAAGTTAGGTTGAGGAAAAGTGGCTGGTCCATATAACACCAGTGCTGCAACATTTACATTGGCTTCCAACGGAGTACCGTGGCCTGTATAACATGCTAGTTCTGACCTTTAAAACTCTTTACGGCCAGGGTCCATCATACCTTAGGGACCGCCTCTCCTTCTCCCATCATCGGAGGTCGCAACAACCAGCCCAACGTGACTTACTCCATATACCGGGTCCTAGAGAAGTGCACTTGGAAAGGACCAGGCGCAGATGGGCTTTTTCTATTTCTGCCCCTGCCTTGTGGAATTCCTTGCCGCCCTACATGAGAGCCATGCGTGACTTTGGGCCTTTTACTCTCGCACTTAAGACCTGGCTTTTTACTAGAGCATTCAATCTCTGTTAATTTTTAATTTTTGTATGTATGTATTTTATCTTTTGTAGTTTAGCTGTAAATCACCTGAAGCATTCTCGGATAGAGGGCGATTAATAAGTTATTAAATGATGATGATGATGATGATGATGATGATGTTACTTAGGGCCTTTCAACACAGCCCTATATCCCAGATATCAAGGCAGAAAATCTCACATTATCTGAGTGTGGACTCAGATAACTCAGTTTATAGCAGGCATTGTGGGATTTTCTGCCTTGATATTCTGGGATGCAGGGCTGTGTGGAAGAGTCCTCAGAGAGTTTAAAGGCAGAGCAGGATTGGGACTATGGCGCAGCTGGGAGTCAGCTTCTGTTGAGACTCAGCCTGTGATTGAACCTGACCCTGTGCTTGAACCTATGAATGTGTTTCAGTTTCATTTCTGTGTCTGATGTGAGTAATGACGAGGGAAATCAGTCCTCTGTTGCTTCTGATGTGGGGGATGCTGGGACTGGCTCTGAGGTGCAAGATGGAGACACTTTGGTCAATGAGTTTCATGCAGACACTGACAGAGAGGTTTTGGTGCAAATGGCAGATTCTCATGAGAATGTTTCTGTCAGGCCTTGGGAGAAAGGTTTACTCCCTCCATCTGTGAGCTCTTCAGATTCTAGTTTGGAAAACAGTCTGACCTGCTAAAGATAATGAGGAGTCAGATAAGCAGAGTCAGCGACTGGAGATTAGCCAGAATCGACAAGAGGCCCAATGTTTACATAGATGCGAAAGAATTTGTCAATTAAAGACAAAGACTGGGGGAAAACAAAACCAGTTTTTGGGATTTAAGGTTTGCCTGTAGAAAATTCTTGTCAGATCAGGCACCGTTTGGAAACCAAGTTCTTGTGCCATGGAAGTCTTGTTCAAGGGATCTTGTTTCTATGAAGTTTTTTAGCCTTTTGGATTGTCTTTAGACGTCACATGCAACTCCTGGAACGATTCCATCAGCGCTGCCTCTGGAAAATCCTGCAAATCTCTTGGGAAGACAAGCGGACAAACGTCAGCGTGCTGGAAGAAGCAAAGACCACCAGGATTGAAGCGATGGTCCTCCGCCACCAACTCCGCTGGACTGGCCACGTTGTCCGGATGCCCGACCACCGTCTCCCAAAGCAGTTGCTCTACTCCGAACTCAAGAACGGAAAATGGAATGTTGGTGGGCAGGAAAAGAGATTTAAAGATGGGCTCAAAGCCAACCTTAACAACTCTGGCATAGACACTGAGAACTGGGAAGCCCTGGCCCTTGAGTGCTCCAGCTGGAGGTCAGCTGTGACCAGCAGTGCTGCAGAATTTGAGGAGGCACGAATGGAGGGTGAAAGGGACAAGCGTGCAAAGAGGAAGGTGCATCAAACCAACCCCGACTGAGACCGCCTTCCACCTGGAAACCAATGCCCTCACTGCGGAAGAAGATGCAGAGCAAGAATAGGGCTCCACAGCCACATATGGACCCACAAGAATATTGGAAGATAATCATCCTCGGAAAGCAAGGGATCGGCTAAGTAAGTAAAGCATCCTGCTTGATTCCTGTCTGGATTAATGCTGTCTTGGATTGCCTGTATTTCTTGTGTGGACATTGCTTTGGGTAACTACTGTTTATGGACGAATGCTTTTTGAAACCTTCTGATTTTCTTACAAGCATTTACTTCTTCTGGCTATTTACTAAGCTTTAATAATAGAAGATTTGCTCCTTCACTCTTCGTCAGAGGGCTTCTTCTGGATCTGGATAATGCAACAGCTGCATTAAGATCACTACTGACCAAAAGGTCATGAATTCAAAGTCAGCCCAGGTCTGAGTGAGCTTCCGATAAATTTGTGTAGCTTGCTGTGAACCTTTGCAGCCCAAAAGATGGTTGCATCTGTCAAGTAGGAAATTTAGGCACTGTTTATGCAGGGAGGCAAATTTAACTAATTTACAAGGTCATAAAAATCTCCAGCAAGCATACAAAGAACGAGGAACTACTTCATCAGTGTTACAAATGGTCGGTGAAGCAACAGCTCCCCTGGTGGCCAGAATACCCTCAAGAAAAGCTGGAATATTAAATTGCCTCTGTGTCTGTCTATATATGTTGTGTGACTATGGCATTGAATGTTTGCCATGTATATGTACATTGTAATTTGCTCTGAGTCCCCTGTGGGGTGAGAAGGGTGAAATATAAATACTGTAAATAAAATAAATAAAATAAATACATTTCTCAAATCTCAGTTTAGTAACTGCTACATCACACTAGATGTTGGTTGCCATATAACAGAGAGCAGCATACGTACATAGTGAAAAGGAAAAGTGCATGTGGGATAAAATGTAGATTTGGGGAACTCTGTTGTCTCTTCATCATACCTGAGAGATATTCTGCTCTCTTTGTTCTTCTGCAGTTCATGGATAATAGCAGAAGATGAGGTGCCTCACATTTTAAAAGGCTGGTGGCTACTTAATGTGAAGGAACCTGTTCAGCAGGTCTGACTTCTCTTTCCATAATGTAGGTTGCATCTACTAAATATTTGTAGCTTTGTCGCCAAAAAAGAATTCCAAAGGAACTGTGTTGTAAATCAAATTAAGGTGAGGAACACTAGAATTCAGCCCTTGGGAATGGGGAAACCCCACTCAAAGGGAGAGAATGAAGTGTAATGGGAGAAGGGCCTCAGGAGAGCTGAGGTTTCCTACCCCTGGCCGTAAGCCTTAGGAAAGCCAGTATCAATCTGAGTGGAGAACATGGGATCAGGCAAGCAGACTTCTTCTCCTTCTCCTTCTCCTTCTCCTTCTCCTTCTCCTTCTCCTTCTCCTTCTCTCTCCTTCTCCTTCTCCTTCTCTCTCCTTCTTCTCTCTCCTTCTCTTTCTCCTTCTCCTTCTCCTTCTCCTTCTCCTTCTCCTTCTCTCTCCTTCTCCTTCTCCTTCTCTCTCCTTCTTCTCTCTCCTTCTCTTTCTCCTTCTCCTTCTCCTTCTCCTTCTCCTTCTCCTTCTCCTTCTCTCTCCTTCTCCTTCTCCTTCTCTCTCCTTCTCCTTCTCTCTCCTTCTCCTTCTCTCTCCTTCTCCTTCTCCTTCTCTCTCCTTCTCCTCCTTCTCCTTCTCCTTCTCCTTCTCCTTCTCCTTCTCCTTCTCCTTCTCCTTCTCCTTCTCCTTCTCCTTCTCCTTCTCTCTCCTTCTCCTTCTCTCTCCTTCTCCTTCTCTCTCCTTCTCCTTCTCTCTCCTTCTCTCTCCTTCTCCTCCTTCTCCTTCTCCTTCTCCTTCTCCTTCTCCTTCTCCTTCTCCTTCTCCTTCTCCTTCTCCTTCTCCTTCTCCTTCTCCTTCTCCTTCTCCTTCTCCTTCTCCTTCTCCTTCTCCTTCTCCTTCTCCTTCTCCTTCTTTACAGTATTTATATACTTCCTTTCTCACTCCTGGGGAGACTTTTTATACTCCATCTTTATATAAATCAGTGTTTCTCAACCTTCCTAATGCCACGACCTCTTAGTACAGTTCCTCATGTTGTGGTGACCTCCAACTATACAATTATTTTTGCTACTACTTCATTACAGTAATTTTGCTACTGTTATGAATTGTAATGTAAATACCTTACATGCAGGATGTATTTCCATTCATGCGACCAAATTTGGCACAAATACTCCATATGCCCAAATTTGAATACAGGTGGGATTGGGGGGGGGGGGGGATTGATTTTGTCATTTGGGAGTTGTAGCTGCTGGTATTTGTTAACCTACAATCAAAGAGCATTCTGAACTCCTTCAACGATGAAATTGAACTGAACTTTGAACACGAAACTCCCATGACCAATAGAAATTACTGGAAGTGTTTCATGGGCATTGACTTTGCGTTTTGCAGTTGTAGTTCACATATATCCAGAGAGCACTGCGAATTCAAACAATGATGGATCTGGACCAAAGTTGGTACAAATATTCAATATGCCTAAACTTGAACACTGGTGGAGTTTGGAGTAAATAGACCTTGACATTTGGGAATTGTAGTTGCTGGGATTTATAGTTCACCTACATCCAGAGGGCACTATGGAATCAAACAATGATGGATCTTGACCAAATTTGGCACAAATATTCAATATGCTGAAATGTGAATACTGGTGGAGTTTGGGGAAAATAGACCTTGACATTTGGGAGTTGTAGATGCTGGGATTTATAGTTCACCTACAATCAAAGTGCATTCTGAACCCCACCAATGATAGAAGTGGGCCAAACTTCCCACACAGAACCACCATGACCTACAGAAATTATTGTGTTTTCTGATGATCTTTGGTGACCCCTCTGACACCCCCTCGTGACACCTCCCCATGGGTTGAGAAATGCTGATATAAATACACATATTTTCCCTTCAATTAGTTTGAAGAGTAAGAAATCTCAGTTTCCCCATGCTTTTGCTTGTTCTTCCTAGCTCAACCTTAAAAAGTCTTATCTCTGATCAATTATAGGTGGCAAGAAATTTAAACTTTCCCCCATTGCATTCAAGCTTTGAAAAAGCAGCCATTGCTCTTTCAAAGCCTAATTGCCAAGTGGCTAAAAAATACTAGAGTCCACACCAGGATAAAAACCACTTTTCACTTCTGACTTAACATATATACAAAAAATGTTTTGTTGAAGGCTTTCATGGCTGTAATCACTGGGCTGTTGTAGGTTTTTCGGGCTGTATGACCATGTTCTAGAAGCATTCCCTCCTGACGTTTCGTCTGCATCTATGGCAGGCATCCTCAGAGGTTATTTCCAACAGACCTCACTACCTCTGAGGATGCCTGCCATAGATGCAGGCGGAATGTCAGGAGAGAATGCTTCTAGAGCATGGCCATACAGCCCGAAAAACCTACAACAACCCAAACAATGTTTATTATTCTATCAACCCTGACAAAGAAACTTAAGAAGCACTGCAGGGCATATAATTCCCCAAATGAATATCTTAATTTTTAGTAACACACTATTTAGCAGTTTGTATGAACCTTCACAAAAGTAAGACAAAAGCAACACCCAGGGTGTGGGAACTTGAACCAGCTTAGGAGTTTCTTTAACCTGCTCTAAAGCGGGTTTAACATATGTCTGGAAGCGCCGTAAGAGAATCATATTTGAACTAAACAAAGCATGTAACTCAAGTTTCGAAAAAAGAGCTCTGCCTCATTTAATAGAATAGAAAAAAAACACATCTCTAGATTGGACAAGTTGTTAACAACAGAAGCGACTTTAAATTGAAATAATAAAAGCATTGTCATAAGAAAGCTTGAGAGAAAGCAGGTCAACATATGGTTGCAAGGTGTAATTATGAGCCGACTTGAAAGGAAGCAATATGTCTTTATTACTTTCAGAAACCCATTTAGAAGAAGGATGGAGCTCCCATGCCCAGATGAATTGGGCGTGAAAGTGACAAGATATAAACAACAATCCAGTTTGGATCCAGATGTTTAGTATTGTGCTACATGTGTTGACGGTGACATTAGATTTTTCCCAAATCTGTTGCTTTATAGTAAAACTTTAGGAATAACTACCCTGTTTGGGTATCAGTCAGCACGCCAATGACTTAAATCAAGAAATAGTTTTCTAAGATCTACAGAGACACTCGCTGGAACACCTCAGCAAGCGAGAGTCCAAAAGTGGCAGGCTCAAACCCAGAACCTCAAACAATGGCTGATATTGAATGAGGACTCCCTCCTGGGCACACAGAAAACTGGGCGACTTGGAAGGCGCTGAACAGACTGCGCTCTGGCACCACGAGATGCAGAGCCAACTTTAAAAAATGGGGCCACAAAGTGGAATCCACAACATGTGAGTGTGGAGAAGAGCAAACCACAGACTACCTACTACAATGCACAAAGAGCAACACTCAAAAAAGCAGGGGAATTCCTGGCAAGAATCAATCAAGGCCAGCGGACACCTCCCAACAAAGGATTTCCCCAGGTAGGAAGCAGCCAGGCTTTGAAACTGCAAGGCCATTCACCAGGCCCATAGCCAGGATTTCATTTCGGGGGGGGGGAGGGCTAAAAAATTTTCAGGGGGGGGTTTCGGGGGGGGGGTGAGTTTGGGGGGGGGGGGGCTGAGTCTGAATGAAAGAGGGTCTAGCCTAGCAAACCTTTTGCATCATTACCCCAATACCCCCATGCATATGGGATATATTGAGTATGGTGATCAGATCATGATATGAATAAACATAACAGTTTAAATAATGCACCAGTAAGGCCTTTTCGTGAACCACCATGAGAATTTCGGGGGGGGGGGGGGGTGAAGCCCCTCAACCCCCCCCCCCCCCCCCTGACTACATGCCTGCCATTCACTGCTAATCAAAGTGGCCATTTGCAACATTCTCACTTGCCTCAAGCAGACACGGTTTCTTTCTTTCACCCTGGACATTCCACAGCTATATAAACCCTATTTGCCTAGTTTCCAACAGACCTCACAACCTCTGAGGATGCCTGCTATAGATGTGGGCAAAACATCAGGAGAGAATGCTTCTGGAACATGGCCATACAGCCTGGAAAACTCACAGCAACTCAGTGATTGCAGCCATGAAAGCCTTTGACAACTTCTCATCTCGCACACAAAGGTTGGATTTGCATGGCCATATAATGCAGTTTCAGAATGCAGATTAACTGCGTTGAACTGGATTATGTGGCAATGTAGACTCATATAATCCAGTTCAAAGCACTAAATGCATTATATGGCCATGCAAATCCAGCCTCACTTTAGTACACAACACACTCTCTTGACATTTTTCAGCTTTTGGTTGCTGCCTCCCAGTGCTTATGACTTGGGACAACTTTTTAAAAAATATATCTTTATTGATGGTTTTCATTATACATACAAACAACATGAATTACTTACTGCTAAAGGAGGGGAGGAAGGATAGGGATGAAGGGGGGGGGAGGGGGAGTGATTGGGAATGGGAGTGGAAGGTCTCGGCGAGGGAGGTGGTAGGTGAATCTATTTTAAAAAACAAAGTTGACTTCCAATCTAGATTGCGGGGTTACTGAGTTCTTGAACTTGTCAATGTGTGGTTCTTGTCTTCCTTATTGCTTTCGCTTCGCTATTCTGGTAATAATATGTTTTTACTTTCTTTTAGAAACGTTCTTAACGGTTGCCAATCTATCTTATTTTTCTTGCTTTTGTCATATACTAAATTTGCCAGGGTGTCGTTTTCCATCAAGTCTCTTACTTTGAGCAGCCAGGTATCTATTGTAGGTAATTCTTTCTTTTTCCTCAAGCTTGCGATCAGTATTCTTGCTGCAGCCGCCAAGTGATAGAGTAACTTGTCTTTGTTTTTGTCTAAATTAAAGTCCAGCAAATGAAGGAAGTAGTACTCCGGCTTGAGTTCGAATTTAATCTGTAATATTCTTTGAAAGGCGTACGGCAAGGCTGCATACTCTCACCCAACCTTTTTAACTTGTATGCAGAACACATCATGTGATGTGCGGGGCTTGATGAGTGCAAAGCTGGGGTGAAAATTGCTGGAAGAAACATTAACAACCTCAGATATGCAGATGACACCACTCTGATGGCCGAAAGCGAGGAGGAGCTGAGGAGCCTTCTAATCAAGGTGAAAGAAGAAAGCGCAAAAGCCGGGTTGCAGCTAAACATCAAAAAAACCAAGATTATGGCAACAAGAATGATTGACAACTGGAAAATAGAGGGAGAAAATGTGGAGGCTGTGACAGACTTTGTATTTCTAGGTGCAAAGATTACTGCAGATGCAGACTGTAGCCAGGAAATCAGAAGACGCTTACTTCTTGGGAGGAGAGCAATGTCCAGTCTCGATAAAATAGTAAAGAGTAGAGACATCAGACTGGCAACAAAGATCCGCCTAGTCAAAGCCATGGTATTCCCTGTAGTAACCTACGGATGTGAGAGCTGGACCTTAGGGAAGGCTGAGCGAAGGAAGATCGATGCTTTTGAGCTGTGGTGTTGGAGGAAAGTTCTGAGAGTGCCTTGGACTGCGAGAAGATCCAACCAGTCCATCCTCCAGGAAATAAAGCCCGGCTGCTCACTGGAAGGAAGGATACTAGAGACAAAGTTGAAGTACTTTGGCCACATCATGAGGAGACAGCAAAGCCTGGAGAAGACAATTATGCTGGGGAAAGTGGAAGGCAAAAGGAAGAGGGGCCGACCAAGGGCAAGATGGATGGACGGCATCCTTGAAGTGACTGGACTGACCTTGAAGGAGCTGGGGGTGGTGACGGCCGACAGGGAGCTCTGGCGTGGGCTGGTCCATGAGGTCACGAAGAGTCGGAGACGACTGAACGAATGAACAAATTCTTTGTACTTGTTTGTGTATCTCAAGCCAGAAATTCTTTACCTTTTTACACTGCCACCAGACGTGGAAGTAGGTGCCTAGTTGGTTACCGCATTTCCAGCAGTTGTTGTTTATTCCTTTTTGGAATTTGGTGAGTTGTTGCGGCATAATGTGCCAGCGGAGAAACATTTTTTTCCAGTTTTCCGTTATGTTGGCTGATTTGGCATATTTGGTTTTTACCCTCCAAATGTTCTCCCATTCTCTAAGTAGGATGGAATGCCCAAAGTCCATGGCCCATTTTATCATATTGTCTTTGATTAGCTCTGTCTCTGTATTCCATTCGAGCAACTTCTTGTACAGTGCTTTTATTAGGTTTTTTTTCTTTTTTCATTATCTGATCCCAGAACGTATCTTGTGGGGCGAAGCCCTTTTTTTGTCATCTTTAAAGCTTTCTTTTACTTGTAGGTAGTGAAACCACGAGATGTTCATTTCATTTTTTCTTAATTGTTCCAGAGACTTTAGATTTCATTGGCCTTCTTTTTTCTCTAAGAGCTCTTTATAAGTATACCAGTTAGCACTTGGGACAACTTTTTCAATCTGCTTAAAGGTGAGGCTGCTATTTAAAATGCTGTTGGGATTAGAAAATACAACATTTTTGTCATTTTCTCATCAAATTCATCATGTCTGCATTCTGTCTGAGGACATGTCTACTGTGTAAATATACACACACATGTGTACCCACTAGGCCTGGGTAACAACGGAAAAATTTGTTTCTAAAATCGATTTGTATTTGGGGTTTTTTTTTGTTTCAATATTTAAAATAATTACAAAATTTTCCTTTTAAAAAGTTCGATATTTACGAAATTTCGTAAATGGTAAAAAATTAACGAATCGATTTCCGAAACAATAACGAATCGATTCGTTAATGGCGGACGCGACCGCGAAATACGCTAAAAAACCTCCAAAACCTTCTGAAGCTTCCCTCTCCCTCTGTTGTTGACTGTTGGTGTGATATTATAATTTTTTTTCACTAATTAAACCATAAAACTGGCCCAGACATGCGGAAATAATAACGAAACGACCTCAAAACAATAACGAAACGAATACAATATCGAAATATGAAGCATTTACAAAACGTTTTTGAAAATTCGTTTTTTTAAATAATTGCTCTAGAATGGTTCGTTATCGTTTTGTAATTGAATTTTTGTAATTGAAAAAATTAATGAATTACGAATTAACAAAACGAAACCGCCCAGCCCTAGTACCCACATATATCAGTATATATCAGGTAAGAGGCACTTAAAAATTGGTAAAATGTGACTCTAAAGAAGAAAGTAATGCTTCGTTGAGAATGCATGCTGACATTTCCCAGCATATCCCTGTATAAAAACGATGTCACGCACTATAATCGCATCGGGTCTATCCGGCTTTACAGGGCCCAGAATTTGACTCTACTTAAAGAGTCGTGGTTTATTATAAAGTGTATCATAGCTGGTTTATAATTACTTCTGAAGAAAATTGCAGGGCAAGTCGAACAACAGCAATGCTCAAAGATGTACATTATTAAGGAAGATTAAGGAATTTCTCCCAGGAAAAGAGACTTCAGAGTGACCTAATTGAAGTTTTTAACATTCTCAGGGGAACTAACAGAAATTGGTTCATGCAAATTCTTCACCCTTTCAAAAGGATGTGAGCACCAGCAAACATTATCTTGAAATAATAATAAAAAGGAGTCAAGATCAAAAAGAAACGAGAAGAATAAAATAGAATCAGTTGGCTTGGATTGGGCAGATTCTTCTGGGTCATTTGTTTTTTTCCCCCCTTCCTCCCCCTCCAAACACATACTTTGTTACTTCAGATCATTGTTTTTTACAAGACAACTTTGGAAAACATCAGATAGGTTTTCTTTTATTTTGAACTAGGCGTCCCCTTTCCTACTGATTAATGTTGTTGTGCTGGTACGGCTGTACCAGGAGCTCCAACTCTATTTGCTTTGTTTTAAATGTTTGTTTGCAGTCCTAGGTTTCAGGGATTCTTCCTTTAGTTACAGTCATAGGGCAAGTCACCTGCCCATCATCATTAAGTTTTGGTTCTGCCCCTTGCTCAGGGCAATTGGGAAGGGAAGGAAGCCATTTTTAGTTAGTCTCAGCAAGGAAAGCTAATGTACAGGACGTGTGCAAGCTTCCCCTGTACAAAAGCTTCAAACCTTAAGACTTTCTGGGGGAAAACAGTCTTAAGAACATCCAAGACCTTCTGGGGGAGAACAGTCTTAAGAGTCTCCAAAGATTTCCAGGGAAACAGCCCTAAAAACCAAAGAACTCCAGCTGGAGGACATCTAAGTCTTTACTGGTAGATCCACTCGGCGTTCGAGAAGCAGTTCAACCCGGTAGCAGAGCCCACATCAGTAAGGGTTAGATTACAGTCAGCTTGGGAGAAGTTAAGAAGGGGACTTTCCTTTAAAGAAGAAGTTATTGAAGACAGTTGCCTGTCCTTCGTGGGCAAGTTTAGGAAGCTACCACTTGCATAAAAGCCTGGAATCATTTGTTTATCTTTACTGAAGACAAGAGAAGTTTCTGTTTGATTGTTCATTAATAAAGGACTTTGTTATACTTCACAAGCCATCTAAAGATCATTTGTGGTGGAAAACCTCTGAGAACTTCTCCTTGGGCTTCCCGCTGGGCAAAGGTTGCACGTCCTGTTCTAAAGGAAATTCTTTTCCGGCCCAGCGTGCGACAGAACAGTTGTTGTTATTATTATTCATTTGTTCAGTCGTTTCTAACCCTTCATCACTTCATGGACAAGCCCACGCCAGAGCTCCCTGTCGGCCGTCACCACCCCCAGCTCCTTCAAGGTCAATCCAGTCACTTCAAGGATGCCATCCATCCATCTTGCCCTTGGTCGGTCCCTCTTCTTTTTTCCTTCCATTTTCCCCAGCATCATTGTCTTCTCTAAGCTTTCCTGTCTCCTCATGATGTGGGCCAAAGTACTTCATCTTGGCCTCTACTATCCTTCCCTCCAAGGAGCAGTCGGGCTTTATTTCCTGAAGGATGGACTGGTTGGATCTTCTCGCAGTCCAAGGCACTCTCAGAACTTTCCTCCAACACCACAGCTCAAAAGCACCTATCTTCCTTCGCTCAGCCTTCCCTATGGTCCAGCTCTCACATCTGTAGTACCAATAAGTCCAACATAGTTTAAATGAGATGACATTTTCCAGGTGCTAAAGATTGGGAAAGGCATACGGCAGGATTGTATACTGTCACCCAACCTATTCAACTTAAATGCAGAATACATCATGCGATGTGCGGAGCTTGAAGAATCCAAGGCTGGAGTTAAAATTGCAGGAAGAAACATTAACAAGCTTAGATATGCAGATGATACCATTTTGATGGCCAAAAGCGAGAAGAAGCTGAGGAGCCTTCTAACCAAGGTGAACGAAGAAAAGGGCTCTTTGATTGTAGGGGAACTATAAATCCCAGTAACTACAATGCTCAAATGTCAAGGTCTATTTTCCCCAAAACTCCACCACCAGTGTTCAATTTGGTCATATTGAGCATTCGTGCCAAGTTTGGTCCAGATCCATCATTGTTTGCATCAACAGTGCTCGCTGGATGTAGGTGAACTACAACTCCACAACTTAAGATCAATACCCACCAAACCCTTCCAGTATTTTCTGCTGGTCATAGGAGTTCTCTGTGCCAAGTTTGGTTCAATTATATTATTGGTGGGGTTCAGAATGCTTTTTGATTGTAGGTGAACTATAAATCCCATGAAGTACAACTCCCAAATGCCTAATTCAACCCACCCTACAAACTCCACCAGTATTCAAATTTTGGCATATGGAATATTTGTGCCAAATTTGATTCAGTGAATGAAAATACAGCCTGCATATCAGATATTTACATTACGATTCATAACAGTAGCAAAATTACAGCTATTAGATAGCAATGAAAATAATTTTATGGTTGGGGGTCACCACAACGTGAGGAACTGTATTAAGAGGGGAGAGGGGCGGGAGGGGCTGCTCCAACTGTCTAATGGTCTCGTGAACCTTCCGTTGCTGTCGGCGCGAGCGCCGGATTATACCATATGTGTAAATCGCAGTGACCACGTGGGGAAACCACTGTTCTAGCCTGTGATGGCACGAGTGGTGCCACTGTTAGTTGTAAGATTTAAACTGTTGTATCATGCTTAATCCTGCCCCCTTTACCCTGTTTATGTATAGTTGTATGGATTGGTTGCTTGTAGCTGTCAATCGGTACTGTTTGGCTCCACGTCTTCTTGCAAGAGGGGAGAACTTCCTTTTTCTTCTTCATTGCCATCAGAGTTCGTACCAGATAGACGTGAGTAAGAGACTTGATTCTAAAGGACCCTCTTAGCACCAGTTCTGAGGTTTTTTACCACTGGGACTCATGCTTTATGTCCACATCGTCCTGGACAATTATTGAGGAGACTCAGGTGCCTTCAAGCCGGTTCTTTTGGCACCAAAGGAAGATCCTGAATCTTCAAAACATAGGCCATCTGAACTGGGGTTGTGGTTTGCTCCGGCATTCACAGCCATTGAGGAAGGAGGAAACTTGATGAGGCTTCTCACCTTCAAACCCCTTGGACCCAGGACTGATTGAGACTGTAAAGTATGTTTTTCTTCACCCCTCTAAAGTTTTCCAGCTCATTGCTTTGAAGAAATGACTTTGTGATAAATAAAACTTATTTTGAGCTATTTACAGCATTTTGGGGTTTTGGGAGTTCCAGTTTCCTATAGGAGGGCAAGACGCAATCCCCTGGGGGAAAGATGCCACGTCCATCCCTCCTTTATTGAGAATAATAGCCCCCAGGCGCGACTGCACATAGCCTAATATTCAAACAACTACATCACACAGGCTTCCAAGAATGTTTAGGTCTCCAAACGTTTTTGAACAGCAGCTCCTATCTGTCCTAACCACTGGTGATGGATCATGGGACATGGAGCCCAGCAATGAAATGAGAACCAGAGGGAGAAAACGTGGATGCGCGAAGATTACTGTAGATGCAGATCGCAGCCAGGAAATCAAAAGATGTTTACTTCTTGGGCAGAGAGCAATGACCAATCTCAATCTAGGGAAGTAATGCTACCCCTCTATTCCGCCTTGGTTAGACCACACCTGGAATATTGTGTCCAATTCTGGGCACCACAATTCAAGAGAGATATTGACAAGCTAGAATGTGTCCAGAGGAGAGCGACTAAAATGATAAAAGGTCTGGAGAACAAGCCCTATGAGGAGCGGCTTGAGGAGCTGGGCATGTTTAGCTTGAAGAAGAGAAGGCTGAGAGGGGATATGATAGCCATGTATAAATATGTAAGAGGAAGCTACAGGAAGGAGGGAGCAAGCTTGTTTTCTGCTTCCCTGGAGACTAGGACGCGGAACAATGGCTTCAAACTACAAGAGAGGAGATTCCATCTGAACATGAGGAAGAACTTCCTGACTGTGGGAGCCGTTCAGCAGTGGAACTCTCTGCCCCGGAGTGTGGTGGAGGCTCCTTCTTTGGAAGCTTTTAAACAGAGGCTGGATGGCCATCTGTCAGGGGGTGATTTGAATGCAATATTCCTGCTTCTTGGCAGAATGGGGTTGGACTGGATGGCCCATGAGGTCTCTTCCAACTCTTTGATTCTATGATTCTATGATTCAATAAAATAGTGAAGAGTAGAAGAGTATGTCCTCCCTTGACATATTGGAGGACTATCAAGTTGAGTCAACCAAGACTGTTTGCTGTTGTTGGAAGGGAAAGTTATCAGGCACAATTCCATATCCTTTAGTGATGTCTCAGGACTCTGAAAATCACTAGTCTGTGCTGGCAGATTCTTTGCAGCTCCACTTGAACGACAGAGTTCCACAGTCAGCAGGTCCCACCTGGAGCGTGACAGCTTCACTGGATGGGTTTCTGCTGCTTCTAAAAGCATTTCCAACCCAAAACTACTTCTGCAGCATTAGATTCCAGCCAGCTGCCTGCAGTGAGTCCTTGGCTATCAGTGAGCCCCTGCTTTCTGCTTTATCCCGCTGGTCACACTGTGTTCTCCATCAAGTATCCACAGAACTTTTCCAGTCCCTTAATATAGACTCTTGTGCTTAGCCAGAACAGTAAAGGTAGTAGGCAAAGATGTGCAAATTTCACTTAATAGCTTATAGAGGAGCAGAAAGACCTAGAAGCACCAGCTCCTTGCACCGCCTGTTTGTCCACATTATAAAATGCCTGGAGACACTCTTGGATCCTGTAATCAGGTCATTTAAGGCTGTAGATATGAGTTATATAGCAGCTCAGATCCAGTAAAATTACCTTAATTAACATGAAATGGGGTACAAAGGTGGGGCAGCCATGCTGTCTTGCTTCTTTTGATCTAGAATATTCATCACTGCCTTTGGCCAATTTGCTTTAGTTGATATTAATATTGCACAACAAATCACAAGTGGGGGCTGAAACTGACCAGAACAAAGATAATGGTTGGGAGAGTAGTTTAGTGCGGCTCAGAACCTATCTGGCTGAGCGGTTTAAAGGCCCCTCTCTAAACTACAAGCTCCAGGATTCTGCAGGACACAGAAACTCGATTGGATTGGATCCATGCTCTAGTGTGATGAGGTCCTCAGTTGTATCAATTGATGTCTCCTCCCTACCCTTTCTCCAATGAAATAATGGTTGGTATATGTCGTCAGGGCCGTAGCCAGAAAAAAATTTCGGGAGGGGTTGAAATTTTTGGGGAGGCTGAAAATTTCGCAGGGGGGGTGGGGTTGAAACCTGCCTCCTAGCTCACGCTGAAGCAAAGAGCACAGCAGGAGGCAGAGCAGCCTTCAATAGCCTACAGCTCCGCCCCTGTCAACCACTTCCACCAAGTCTGGCCTCCTTAATGAGAACATTCAACACACACACCCCACAATAATAATAATAATAATAATAATAATAATAATAATCCTTTATTTGTACCCCACTACCATCTCCCGGAGGACTCGGTGCGGCTTACAAGAGGCCGAGCCCAAATACAACAGTAAAAACAACAACAGCAATACAGCAAAATAACTCAAAAACAAGGCAATGACATTAACAACACACCATGACGCAATTAGAATCTGTGGCAGGGCCAAATGTAATAATTAAAATTAAAAAGTGCTGGGCATGACCAGGTGAAAAGGGTAGGTGTTTGGAGGGGGATGGGAATGCAGTTATCCTGGCTGGGGCTTGCCTGATGTCCTTAGGGAAAGAGTTCCAGAGTCGAGGGGCCACCACCGAGAAAGCCCTATCCCTCGTCCCCGCCAATTGCACTTGCGATGCAGGTGGGATCGTGAGTAGGACCTCTCCAGATGAACGAAGAGATCGTGTGGGTTCGTACACAGAGATGCCGTCACGCAGGTAGGTGGGTCCCAAACAGTGTGAATAAATTGTCAATATTTGCCTGAGATAGTGCTTGCAGTTCTGGAGGGACTCTTAATTCTTTGCATCTCATAGACTTAGCATGGGGATTTGGTTAACCAGTTAAAATTCATGAGTAAACCAAGTTTTTAAAAAAATCTGAAACATTTCGGGGGCGGGGGGGTTGAACCCCTAACCCCCCCCCCCCTCGCTACAGGCCTGTATGTCATGATATCAGGGCTCTGTCATTATTTAGGTAGAGATGAACCAAACAAATACCCAGTTTATATCAAGCAGTTTAATTAAAACAGCAGTTACTTTCTGGCTGTTTTAATAGTCCAGAATATAAAACATAAAGATTGCACTCAGCCACAGAATATCAAACAAAAACAGCAAACACTGTTGCAGGTTCATGATAACTCTGTAGTCAAAAGGTCCAGTCCAGTGGTCAAATGCTGAGAGTTCAATAAACAAATTCCAGGGATCAAGAGTCTATACCATAGTCAAAAGCCAGTCCAAAGATTCAAGGTTCCAGAGTTCCAAGGGTGCAAGAGACAGGTCAGGATACAAAAAATCCACAAAGTTGGGGGAAAACCAGCAGCATCTACCACCAAAATAAGACAAATACTTTTCTCCCAAAGATCAGTCCCGATGTGCCTTTCCTGAATAGGATAACCTCCAGCGCTCCGTCCCAGAAGCACTTTATTAGAGCTTAAGACTCTCTGCACATTGCACTTGCCCAGAATCCCAACATATCACCTCTTACACCCAGCACTTTTTTAACCTGTACTCTTCATTGGCCCGGCCCTAGTTTTATTGCGTAATAGTGTAATGTTTTGTTGTTGTTATTGCTTATGTTTTTAATTTGCTTGCATTGTATTGCTATTGTCTGTTGTTGTTGTTTGAGGCCTTGGCCATTGTAAGCCTCATCGAGTCCTTCGGGAGATGCTAGTGGGGTACAAATAAAGTTTAATAATAATAATAATAATAATAATAATAATAATAATAATGGGCGTTCCATAGCCAAGGGGCCACCACTGAGAAGGCCCTGTCTCTCGTTCCCACCAACCGAACCTGCAAAGAAGGCAGGACCGAGAGCAGGGCCTCCCCAGATGATCTTAAAGTCCTAGATGGTTCACAAGAAGAGATACGTTTGGACAGGTAAGCTGGGCCAGAACCGTTTAGGGCTTTATAGGCTAAAGCCAGCACTTTGAATTGTGCCTTGACATGAACTAGAAATAATTGATCCGCCCATTTCTTTAATGTGAACAGAGGTGGCCCTAGGTAATTTTCAACGGTAAGCAAACAGTATTTTGGCATCCCCCACCCCCCAACCAAGCATCGATATATATTTTCTGTTCATCATGGAAGTTCTGTGTGCCATATTTGGTTCAATTCCATCATTGATGGAGTTCAGAATGCTCTTTGATTTTAGGTGAACTATACATCCCAGTAACTACAACTCACATATGTCAATGTCTATTTCCCCCCAAGAGTGCCTCAAAAGTGCCCCTGAGCAAAATCAACTATACTGCGAATGCTTACTTTGCGTAATGGGTTGAGCCGCCCCTGAATGTGAAATATATATATTAGGGCTGGGCGGTTTCGTTTCATTAATTCGTAATTCGTTAAAAAATTCATTAATTTTTCAATTACAAAATGATAACGAACCAGTCTGGAGCAATTTTTTTTAAAAAAACGAATTTTTAAATCGTTTCGTAAATGTTTTGTATTTCGTTATTGTATTCGTTTTGTTATCGTTTTGAGGTCGTTTCGTTATTATTTCTGCATGTCTGGGGCAAGTTTTATAGTTGTTTTTGGTTTAATTAAGCTTCAGAAGTTCCCCCTGTCCCATTTGGAGGTTTTTTAGCGTATTGCGCGGTCGCGTCCGCCATTAACGAATCGATTCGTTATTGTTTCGGAAATCGATTCGTTATTGTTTTGTAATTTTTTTCACATTTACGAAATTTCGTAAATATCGAACTTTTTTAAAGGAAAATTTTGTAATTATTTTAAATAACAAAATGCAAAAAACCCCAAAAAACGAATTGATTTTAGAAACAAATTTTTCCGTTGTTACCCAGGCCTATATATATATATATATATATATATATATATATATATATAAACAGAATAACAAAACAATACTTACCATGCAACCATAAAATTAATTTACAGGTTGAGCATTACTTATCCAGATTTCTGAAATCCAAAATAACCCAAAATTGCCCTCATGGGTGGAAGAGATAGAGACACCTTTGCTTTCTGATGGCTGAACAGACGCATGCTTTGAGGCAAAATTGTTAAATGTAATGTATATAAAATTACCTTCAGGCCATGTGTATAAAATGTATATGAAACATAAATGGATTTCATATTTAGACTTGGGTCCCTTCTGCAAGACATTGCATTATTTACACATGTACAAATATAGATATTCCAAAATCTGAAAAAAAAAATTCAAAGCACTTCTGGTCCTGAGCATTTCAGACAAGAGATAGTGTGTGTTAAGAGAACTAAACGAGTGAGATAATCTTTGAAACACAGCATTAAGATGTTTAACAAGATGAAATGAGCAGGTTTTAAAAATCATTCAGAAACTACCTCTAAGGCAAGGATGTTTCTTTCCTTGTTTGGGTTTGCAATGCCTTTTGTACATTGCAAAATGTAGGACTAACAAGTTCAACATGCTCAGCTCTTGTGATGCTACGATCAGCAAGGGCAGTTCTTCCACCTTCAAGGGTTGTTTTATTATCTATTTCTTACATTCATCACAATGACTTTTGACAAGCAAACTTATGAAAACAAGGACTTCATCAGATGGACAGGGGGAAAGTCGGGGGAAGAGGGTGGGAAATGGAGGGAACTGTTGGAGTTCAGCCTGTGATTGTGTTTCAAGATCAAGGTGCTTGGATGTGGGGAATGATGTCAATGAGGGTCAAGATGGCAATGGTTTGGTCAATGCTATTAATGCAGAGAATGACATAGAGATGCCGGTTCAAAGTGTAGTTTCCCATGATAATGTTCCTACAGGGTATATGGTTGAGAGTTTAACTCCTTGAATTGCTCCCAGAGAGTTCCCAGGGTTTGGGGCTTGAAAACAACTTTGCACTTGCAGGAACTAATGAGCATATAGACAGGCGAGTGGTAACCAAAACAGAGAGCTCAACCAAGGCCTTCGGCATTCTGCCAGGCTTCGACAGATAAGGATGAGAGGCATTCAGCGAAAACGAAACCAATTTCTCAGTGCTTGGAATGGCTTAATGTGAGGATATAAAGTTCCACGCATGGGAAATATAGTCAGATGAAGCATTGTTTCAGATTCCTGGTATGTTCTTGCTCTTGTCTCATGAAAGCCTTGCATGGAAGATTCATGTTTAAGGATTCCTTGCTGTATGGTTTGACTTTTTCTCTCTTGTGAATACCTATTCATGCCTCGGATCAATGTTTCCCTGTTTCTTTGGATTTTATTAGAGAGTCCTTGGAGACTAGGACGCGGAACAATGGCTTCAAACTACAAGAGAGGAGATTCCATCTGAACATTAGGAAGAACTTCCTGACTGTGAGAGCCATTCAGCAGTGGAACTGTCTGCCCCGGAGTGTAGTGGAGGCTCCTTCTTTGGGAGCTTTTAAACAGAGGCTGGATGGCCATCTGTCAGGGGTGATTTGATTGCAATATTTCTGCTTCTTGGCAGGGGGTTGGACTGGATGACCCACAAGGTCTCTTCCAACTCTTTGATTCTATGATTCCAAGTCTAGACTTTGTTTTTGAACTTTTCTGAACCATACCTTGGACTAATTTGTTCCTGCTTATCTTCTTACCTAATTGGATTTACCTATTTCCCTTAAAGTGTTTTTCTACTTTGCTGCTTTTACTTATCTTCAATAAAAAAGGATTGTTTTCCTACTCAACATGTGGTGTTTTAAAATCAGAGGATTATTCCTGTTCTGGAGTGCAACATTAACCATCTTATATTGTTCCCTGTCATCTTTCCCTATCTTCTGAGATGACCAGCCAGCCCACGTCCTTCTCCCTTTTTCCCCTGTCTTTCCCCCCCTTCCTCAGGTTTTGAGTTGGGTGACACCCAACTCCTTAAGACGGACCTTTGGACCTGTTTTAATGTACTTAGGAAATGAAGCTGCAATTCACATTTCCAACATCTATTTCTAACATTATCATACATTATGCCTAAATTTTGTGGCGTCACCTATAAAAGATTTTTAGCCAGTTTTCCTGTAAATCAGTCGAGTAAGTATATCTGATCTTTTTTGTCCAGATGTGAATCACAGATTGGAACTTTTTATCATGTATGGTAGACGTGCCCCGTAGTACATACTGGAAAATGATAAAACAAGAATGTGAGAAGATTTTAAAAACAAAGATTCAGACGAAACCAGAATATTTTTTACTGGGAATAATAGATGAAGAATTGGAATCAGACGAGAATAAGGATATCTTGTTTAATTACTGTATTACAGGAGCAAGAACAGTTCTGGCAAAAAAAAAAAAAATGGAAACAGAGAAGTAGCCACAAAGGATGAATGGTTAAGCAAGGTGAAGGAAATCAAAGACATGGACAAACTGGCCTTTGCATTAAAAGACTCATATGGAAGACTAATGAGAAAAACAGATTGGAAGCTTTTTGAGGAATACTTATCAGCTGACCAAAATAGGAAAGACACAAAAGAAGAGGAAGAATGAATTTTCAGAAGAAGGAAGAAAATAAAAAAGACTGAACCAGAGAGAAGGAGATTAAGGAAGTCAGAAGACCCTCATCACATCCCCCCTCCCGTACCTTTTCTCCCACCCCAGATTCCATATATCTTCCATCCCCCTCTTTCCCAACCCAGCCTCACCCCCCCTCCCCAACCCAGTTACCCCTTCTGACCTTTTCCCTACCCTCAACCCCAACATTTCCAACCCCAACTTTTACCTATATATCTGTAAGAAAATATCTTAATAAAAAAAATTTAAAAAAGGAAATGAAGCTGCACAGAGGTCCACCAGCTGTGCCCTTACGTCTTGCGGTGGAGTCCCAAGCGCGTAGAAATGGAGCAAGAAGTCCATCTGATGAAGTCCTTCAACTCTATAAGAAGAAAAATGGACCAATCACTTCATTCTCATCACAATGTGCAAAATGGATATGGAGAATTTCAGCTCTGTAAAATAAGATACACAAAGGTGATTGGCTGGGCAACGCCTGGGACTTCTGGATACTGTTACATTTTTCATTTCTGAGCTATGCAGGTGCTTGCAGAGAAGCAGACAGAGAGACACAGTTTGAAGTGTGCTCTTGCTTCATGAGCTGCTGAAGAAGATTATCCATATTATCTCTCATAAAAGGACATTATGTGAATTGATGCAACTGATCACGATTGTAAAGAGAGCCCCAACTCAACATGTTGGCCAACTCAACATTCTGGTAAGGTTTGGGGGAGAACAGACTATGGATGATGGGACTTGCAGTACCTTAACTCACTTTCTGAGACTACTGCGACCCTTATCCAATGACTGATCAAGACCAAACTTGGCACACAGAGCCCCCATGACCTCACAGAGCCCCCATGATCCTGGTGCAGTTTGGAGGAGGTTGGACCATGGATGATGGGACTTGCAGTACCTTCACTAACTTCCTGAGACCATTGCGAGCCAATATAACTGATAAAGACCAACCTTGATACACAATTCCTTTCTCAAATAATCTGGGTAGCGCCGGGTCCCCAAGATAGTATATATATAAACCCCATTTTCCTTGTTGCCAGCAGATCTCACAACCCCTGAGGATGCCTACCATAGATGCAGGCGAAACTTCAGGAGATAATGCTTCCGGAACATGGCCATACAGCCCGAAAAACTTACAGCAATCCACTTATTGGCATTGTTTGGCTTATTTTGTTTCTGTTTGCTTCCCATCCTGGAGAAACATTTGAGGGGAAACAAAACAAAGAAGCTAATTAAGAAATAAAGATTTTGGTCCTTTTGCACTTATGCTTGCTTTCCTTTCTAATAAAATATTTAAGCTAAATTGAATTTAACTTAACTCGATGGCTGTTTAACCTGAGCAGTCATCAGTTTACGGCAGTTCCTTCCAGAGTGGTTTTCGGAAAGTTTCAACATCTTGGGCATTTCACCAAAAATGTTCTGGCATTCTGTCTGCAACTGCAAATTTATAATTCCAGATTCACCGGCGCGTTGGTTTAGGCATAGCAATTTAACTAACCCCCCTTTTCGTTTTTCTCATTTATAAGAAAACAGATGGAGAAGAACTTATCTGCAATTGAGACTTGCTCAATCTAATTTATTTCTCAGGGTAAAGTAAAAGATAACTGTGAGCTTGGCACCAGCCAGATTCCATAATGACATTGCTTGCAAATTATATATATTTTTTGAGATTACTGTCATGAAGAGAAGTAGTTTGGAGTCACTAAGGCCTCCCCCCACTCACTCCCCGGCAGGCTAAATGCTCTCCTTTTAATATATATTGCTTTCCAAATGCTGTCGTTCAAAGGAGAGTTACCCCTCAAAGAGAATTAAATTTAACCTCCTCTTTTGGAACTTGCTGCAAAAAGGAACGGGAGAAGTTTCCTAAAATGACATTTCCATAGAATTGTGTCGCTTTTGTCTTTTCGCGGGAGAGGCGAGAAAATGCGTGTCAAACTGGTATATTGTGAAGCCGTCATTTGAAATGGGGAAAATCCTCACATGCTGTATTAATCTTTATAGTTTTTCATTTTATTCATTCCGACTAATGCAGTAGGGAACACACAGCCCATTGCCGGTTTATTGATGTGTGAACCACTACAAGCAACTTTATTTTGCACAGTTATTTCACATGTTCCTACTAAGGTGAGAGTAAGCAATAGCTGGCCCTCCAAATATTTTGGGAAATTTAACACTTGTCACTTCTACTACTACTACTACTACTACTACTAATAATAATAATAATAATAATCCCATTGTCCTAATTCCAACAGAACTCACTACCTCTGAGGATGCTTGCAATAGATGCAGGCGAAACGTCAGGAGAAATGCCTCTAGAACATGGCCCTATAGCCCGAAAAAACCCACAAGAACCTAATAATAATAATAATAATAATAATAATCTATCTATATAAAAATGCTCTGGTCATAATGAGTTCCTTAAAAACAGAAGAACCAATGAATGAAATCACACCAAATTTGGCAACAAAATGTCTCACAACACAAGGAGTGACCATCACTCAAAAATTATGATTTTGTTATTTGGGAGTTGTAGTTGCTGGGATTTATAGTTCATTAATAGGAGCTGGGCATGTTTAGCCTGAAGAAGAGAAGGCTGAGAGGGGATATGATAGCCATGTATAAATATGTGAGAGGAAGCCACAGGGAGGAGGGAGCAAGCTTGTTTTCTGCTTCCCTGGAGACGAGGACGCAGAACAATGGCTTCAAACTACAAGAGAGGAGATGCCATCTGAACATGAGGAAGAACTTCCTGACTGTGAGAGCCGTTCAGCAGTGGAACTCTCTGCCCCGGAGTGTGGTGGAGGCTCCTTCTTTGGAAGCTTTTAAACAGAGGCTGGATGGCCATCTGTCAGGGGTGATTTGAATGCAATATTCCTGCTTCTTGGCAGGGGGTTGGACTGGATGGCCCATGAGGTTTCTTCCAACTCTTTGATTCTATGATTCTATGATTCTATGACCTACAATCAAAAAGCATTCTGAACTCCATCAACGATGGAATTGAACCAAACTTGGCACACAGAACTCCCATGACCAACAGAATATACTGGAAGGGTTTGGTGGGCACTGACCTTGAGTTTTGGAGTTGTAGTTCACCTACATCCAGAGAGCCCTGTGGACTCAAACAATGATGGATCTGGACCAAACTTGGCACAAGCACTCAATACGCCCAAATATGAACACAGATGGAGTTTGGGAGAAATAGACCTTGACATTTGGGAGTTGTAGGCACTGTGATTCACAGTTCACATACAATCAGAGCATTCTGAACCCCACGAAAGACAGAATCGGGGCAAACTTCCCACACATAACCCCCATGACCAAAAGAAAATACTTAAGGCCATCCAATCCAACTCCCTTCATCAGGGCAAGAAAATGTAATCAAAGTCCTCCTGACAAAGAGCCACCCAGCCATCGAGATAGATAGATGGATAGATAGATAGATAGATAGGTAGATAGATAGGTAAATAGATATGATTCACACACACAGAGAGATTTGAAAGGGACCCCTAAATAAGGACAATAATATGTTGCATGTTCCGGGGTGGGCAAACCAGACACTCTCCACATCAACACTGACCAAGAAACAGCAAGAAATTGTTTACCCACAAGCATAAACAAATTACATATATTAGAAACCAACACTTTCTCATTCCTTTATTTTCCAGATCAACAGACTGGGCCACATAATAATAATAATAATAATAATAATAATAATAATAATAATAATAATAATTTGTTTATATACCATTCTATCTCCCCAAGGGAAACTCAGGGCGGTTTCCAAGTAACATCACCAAAACAAACAGAGTAAACAACAGCATGACATAAAATAACAAAACAGCATAAGCATAAAATTATCACAATAACACATATATATTAAAAATAATCCTGCCTCGTAATCCATTGTGGACCAGACAGAGAGACTGCATCATTGAATCCTAGAGTTGGAAGAGACCTCATGGGCCATCCAGTCCAACCCTCTGCCAAGAAGCTGGAAAATCGTATTCAAAGCACCCCCGACAGATGGCCATCCAGCCCCTGTTTAAAAGCCTCCAAAGAAGGAGCCTTCACCACACTCTGGGGCAGAGAGTTCCACTGCTGAACAGCTCTCACAGTCAGGACGTTCTTCCTCATGTGGAGGTGGAATCTCCTTTCTTATAGTTGGAAGCCATTATTCCGTGTCTCAGTATCCACGGCAGCAGAAAACAAGTTTGCTCCCTCCTCTCTATGACTTCCCCTCACATATTTATATATGGCCCTCATCATGTCTCCTCTCAGCCTTCTCTTCTGCAAGTCAAACATGCCAGCTCTTTAAGCCACTCCTCATAGGGCTTGTTCTCCATAGAATCATAGAACAGGGTTGCTCTGGAGTTGTGTGGAGTAGCCATTCATCTACCGGACCCAATTCAAGGTGCAGGTTCTTACCTACAAAACCCTGAATGGTTTGGGACCCGCCTACCTGCATGACCGCATCTCTGTATATGAACCCACACGATCCCTTCGATCATCTGGAGAGGCCCTGCTCTCGATCCCACCAGCATCGCAGGCGCGATTGGTGGGGACAAGAGAGAGGGCCTTTTCGGTGGTGGCCCCTCGACTCTGGAACTCACTCCCTAAAGACATCAGACAGGCCCCAACTCTGGCAGTCTTTAGGAGGAGCTTGAAGACGTGGCTGTTCCAGTGTGCCTTCCCAGAATAATGATCCCATAGCATTTTGTCCTCCAAAACACTTTACATTTCTTTAGGTCTGCTCGTATGCCCTTCTACAAACACCAGTATCACCTTTCGTCCATGTCCCAGCATTATTTCCAAATTTAACTCTACATTTGGCCTTCCCACTGTTTTTAATTGTGTGTTGTCTTATTGATAATGTTGTGTATTTTATTGTCTATGTTTTTTAATTGCTTGCATTGTTGTTATTATTGCTTGTATTGTTATGTTTGGGCTTGGCCTCATGTAAGCCGCACCGAGTCCCTTGGGGAGATGGTAGCAGGGTACAAATAAAGTATTATTATTATTATTAGTGTGCCCAGCTGACTTGTGAAGTGTCTGACGTGAGATCCAATACAACAACCAGCATAGGAATCTTGTTTGTTGTGTACTAATCTTGTTGTGTTTCAAATAATAATAATAATAATAATAATAATAATAATAATAATGTATTTATAGACTGCCCTATCTCCTCGAGGGGACTCCTGGGCCATTGGCATACTACCATTCCCACACACCCACTGTGACGGCGTGAGTGGTGCCACCTATGTATAGAACTGTTAGTTGTAAGATTTAAACTGTTGTATCATGCTTAATACTGCCCCTTTTTACCCTGATTATGTATAGTTGTATGGATTGGTTGCTTGTAGCTGTCAATCAGTACTGTTTGGCTCCACCTCTTCCTGCAAGAGGGGAAAACTTCCTTTTTCTTCATTCTGCCATCAGAGTTTGTACCAGATGGACATGAGCAACAGACCTGACTCTAAAGGATCCTGATTTAAGTTACCTCTTAGCACCAGTTCTGAGGGTTTTTACCCCTGGGACTCATGCTTTATGTCCAGATCGTCCTGGATAACATTGAGGAGATCCCAAGCGCCTTCAAGCCGGTTCTTTTGGCACCAAAGGAAGATCCTGAATCTTCAAAACATAGGCCATCTGAACTGGGGTTGTGGTTTGCTCCGGCATTCACAGCCATTGAGGAAGGAGGAAACTTGGTGAGGCTTCTCAGCTTCAAACCCCTTGGACCCAGGACTGATTGAGACTGTAACGTATGTTTTCCTTCACCCCTCTAAAGTTTTCCAGCTCATTGCTTTGAAGAAATGACTTTGTGATAAATAAAACTTATTTTGAGCTATTTACAGCGTTTTGGGTTTTTGGGAGTTCCAGTTTCCTAAAGGAGGGCAAGAAGCAATCCCCTGGGGGAAAGATGCCACGTCCATCCCTCCTTTATTGAGAATAATAGCCCCCAGGCATGACGGCACACCCATCATTGTTTAAAAGCTGAACTGGATTCTTTTTCAGAGCTATCTTCCTACTTCACACATACATCAGCTTTTATTGGCGACTGTTGTACTGAATTAATTTATTTCCTTGTTTTCAAAAATGATAAACACACTGCATTAGAATAATACAAACATTATTGTGCAAATTAACATTATATTCCAAATTAATAGTCGACGTTATATTTACTGGGTAGCCCGGAAAAAGGTCGTGTAGGAGGAGAATCATATTAAGAGCCCTGATTAATCATACTTCATTAGCGCAGGGCAGGAAGCCATAAAACCAAATTAGATTTGTGAGTCAATTGCTCAAGGAAGTCAGGGCAGAGAGGTGTAGGATAAGAACCCTTTCTCACTCCTCCCCCCAGAGTAACACCTCAAGAATACTCTGTAATTGACCAGGAAAGGAGTAATTTAAGATGAAAGGAGATTAAGCCTGGAGTCTGTATACACGCTTATCTAGGAGTGAGTTTCACTGAATTCAGTGGAGCTGATTCCTTGCATAGTATTCACAGTAGAAAATTTAAGCAACTTAACCATTTGAACATCTCCGTTCTAAAGAAATTTGGGGCTAAAATCATCCATTGTTGATTGGGCTGGTGATTTTTAAATACATTTCCATCTTTTCTTATTATTTTTTTATCATGTCAGGAGCAAACCAAAAACAGTATTGCATTTTTAACAAACAAACAAACAAACAAAAAACAAACACAAAGTTTGCAAGCTTGGTAGTTGATTAAATGTCCTTTGACCAGTATCTGGCCACTTGGAGTGTCTCTGGTGTTGCTGCAAGAAGGTCCTCCATTGTGCATGTGGCTGGGCTCAGGTTGCATTGCAGCAGGTGGTCAGTGGTTTGCTCCTCTCCACATTCGCATGTCGAGGATTCCACTTTGTGGCCCCATTTCTTAAGGTTGGCTCTGCATCTCGTGGTGCTAGAGCGCAGTCTGTTCAGCGCCTTCCAAGTCGCCCAGTCTTCTATGTGCCCAGGGGGGAGTCTCTCATTTGGTATCAGCCATTGATTGAGGTTCTGGGTTTGAGTCTGCCACTTTTGGACTCTTGCTTGCTGAGGTGTTCCAGCGAGTGTCTCTGTAGATTTTAGAAAACTATTTCTTGATTTAAGTCATTGATGTGCTGGCTGATACCCAAACAGGGGATGAGCTGAAGATGTCACTGCTTTGGTCCTGTCACTATTGGCCGCTACTTCCCGGCGGATGTCAGGTGGTGCAATACCGGCTAAACAGTGTAATTTCTCCAGTGGTGTAGGGCACAGACACCCCGTGATAATGCGGCATGTCTCATTAAGAGCTATATCTACTGTTTTAGCATGGTGAGATGTGTTGGACACTGGGCATGCATTACAGTAGCAAAGCGCAAGGGCAGATGTCTTCACTGTGTCTGGTTGCGATCCCCAGGTTGTGCCAGTCAGCTTTCATATGATATTTTTTCTAGCGCCCACCTTTTTCTTGATATTCAGGCAGTGCTTTTCCTGTTGATGATGTAGAAATGGTTTTTAGTTCAGGTACAGGTTCTGGAATTGTTGGTGTTATTGTGTGCCTTCAACTCATTAGTGAATTATGGCGATCCTAAGGCAATCCTTTAACAGGGTTTTCTGGAGCTGCAAGTGTGACTTGCCCAAGGTCAACTAATGGGTTCCCATGTCAGAAAGGGAGATTGAATAATAGAATCATAGAGTTGGAAGAGAACTTGCGGGCCATCCAGTCCAAACCCATTCTGCCAAGAAGCAGGAAAATTGCATTCAGAGCATCCCTGATAGATGGCCATCCAGCCTCTGTTTAAAAGCTTCCAAAGAAGGAGTCTCCACCACACTCCGGGGCATAGAGTTCCACTGCTGAACAGCTCTCACAGTCAGGAAGTTCTTCCTAATGTTAAAATGGAATTCCTGTCTTGTAGTTTGAAGCCATTGTTCCGCGTCCTAGTCTCCTCTTACATATTTATACATGGCTATCATGTCTCCTCTTGTTTGCATGCTGCAAGTCGTCTCTGGTTGCTTCTGGATCGAGAGAATCGGCTGTCTACGAAGACGTTGCCCAGGGGACGCCCGGATGTCTTGCAATCCTGCGAGGAGGCTTCTCTCATGTCCCCCTGTTTGGGTATCAGCCAGCACGTCAACGGCTTAAATCAAGACATAGTTTTCTTAGATCTACAGAGACACTTGCTGGAACACCCCAGCAAGCGAGAGTCCAAAAGTGGCAGGCCCAAACCCAGCACCTCAATCCATGGGTGATACCAGATGAGAGACTCCCCCCTGGGCACACAGAAGACTGGGCAACCTGCAAGGCACTGAACAGACTGTGCTCTGGCACCACGAGATGCAGAGCCAATCTTAAGAAATGGGGCTACAAAGTGGAATCCTGGGCATGCGAGTGTGGAGAAGAACAAACCACTGACCACCTGCTGCAATGCATCCTGAGCCCTGCCTCATGCACAATGGAGGACCTTCTTGCAGCAACACCAGAGGCACTCCAAGTGGCCGATACTGGTCAAAGGACATTTAACCAACAACCAAGTTTGCAAAATCTGTGTATTTTTTTTAAATCTGTGTGTTTGTTTTGTTCCGCTAGAATTGTAACACAATGGTATGGTTGCTGATGACACGATAAATAAATAAATAAATGTCTCCTCTCAGCCTTCTCTTCTTCAGGCTAAACATGCCCAGCTCTTTAAGCTGCTCCTCGTAGGGCTTGTTCTCCAGACCCTTGATCACTTTTGTAGATGCAGGCGAAACATCAGGACAGACTGCTTCTAAAACATGGCCATACCGCCCAAAAAACAGTAATCCCAGCCATGAAAGCCTTCGACAATACTTTTTTGTGTTCTTTAGTGGTTATCCTTGAGAAGATGAGTAGTTCACCATCTGATGAACCGGGGGCTCTTTTAGTCCCCCTGTTCTCTCCCCCCCCCCCCCATTTCTATATGCTTGTAGAAGTTCTTGGTTTTGGATCTGCTTCTCTCTTTTGTCTTTTTTCTCTCCAAAAAATAATGTGTCATCATGATATATGGGCATTGCTCTCCTTGTGGTTTGTCAGGCTAGATCAGGCTGCATCTTGTCACCCACAGAAACAAATGAAGGCAATATGACTGAGTTGCAGATACATATCACGAGCCATTATAAAGTTAATAAAAACTTTCTTTGATGGAAAGTGTATTTGATGTGCTCTCCGAATGTGCCTCGGATCATGTTGCCTCTCTCCGCGACAAGTCAGAAATCTCCACATCTTTCTCTCTTCCATTTAAAACTATTTAACTGGTCGAATTTCATCTCACTGAAGCATACACCCAAAGGTACCCGAACAGGGTTTCTCCTCCTTTCCTCTCCCATTTTCCCTTTCCTCCTCTCCCCATCACTGGATAGAATCTGTGAGATTGTTATTAAGCATCCAGCAAAAAAAATCAAAACGAAATTCTGAGAAGGATCACATTAGAATAAAAAAGTATATTACAGTGTTAACATATATTAATATTAATGAGATTACCGAGGCTTCTTTATTTATAACTGTATTGACTTGGCAATCGGCAGACAGAGAGAGTGTGTGTGAAAATGAATACAAGAACAGGGAATCGGGAAAAGTTGGCAAATTTAAAGGAAAGAGTTCTTGAGAGCCAGCACTGACTGATGAAGAGAAGGTGTGATCAAACTAATTTCCCACAATATACGATGTATATTATGCATACCGTAGAGTCCAGGGAGAGGGCGAAAATGTATTTCTCTAGCAAAGCTTGGGAAAATTACTTTTAGGACTTCGGTTTCAAAATAACCACTGAGGACCTGGGGTCATCAAATAAAGCAGGTGGGAGATATGTTTGTCAAGGCTGCCTCTGGCTCCATAGTTACATCAGCAGAGAGACCCAAGAGAACCCAACCTTGTGTGTATGTGACAGCTTTCTGATTGGTTGCCACTTTCACTGTGACCAGCATGGGTGACGGACCTGGACCAAACTTGGTGTTGGGGTTCAGTCTGATCCTGATCTGTGTGAACAGGATTCTCTGATAGTTTTTCAAACTGAGCAAGCTCTCCCTGACTATGACAGTGTGGAATCTGTTGTTGATGCAGAGGTCAGTGGGAATGAAAACGAAACCCAGCAGTTAGAAGAGAATGTTTTGGAAGTTAGCGTGATATCTCCCCACCTGGGCTTGATAATGAGGTCCGAAGAGAACAGATAGTGAGAGATAGATTTGTTTCCCAGTCTGTACGAAGGTCACAGCGTCTTCAGCAGAAAGAGGCTCAAACAGAAAAGTCAAGGGGCGTTTCTAAGAATAGCTTCTTTGGTTTAAGAGCATCCCTGCCGGGTGCTTCTTTAGGTCAAGCAACGTTCGGGACTGTGGCTGGTCTTGGCAGAATTCCTGTGTTCCATGGCCAGTAATCCCAGAGGCTTGTAGTTTCCAAGTTCATTCCTGCTGTGGCAGGAATATTGCATTCAAAACCACAGCAGAACTTTGTGTAGGGAAATCTATAGGGCCCCTCAGCCGAGGCACCCCGGTGTCCCGTTGGGCATTCAGATAGCACATCCTGTTAACAGACATCCCCACAGGCCTAACGCGCGACTGCACAAGACTTAATGGGCCATCCAGTCCAATCCCCTGCCAAAAAGCAGGAATATTGCATTCAAAGCCTCAGCAGAACTTTGTGTAAGGAAATCTATAGGGCCTCTCAGCCGAGGCACCCCGGTGTCCCATTGGGCATTCAGATAGCACGTCCTGTTAACAGACATCCCCACAGGCCCAACGCATGACTGCACAAGACCTCATGGGCCATCCAGTCCAACCCCCTGCCAAGAAGCAGGAATATTGCATTCAAAGCGTCAGCAGAACTTTGTGTAGGGAAATCTATAGGGCCTCTCAGCCGAGGCACCCAAGTGTCCCATTGGGCATTCAGATAGCACGTCCTGTTAACAGAAATCCCTACAGGCCTAACGCTCGACTGCACAAGACCTCATGGGCCATCCAGTCCAACCCCCTGCCAAGAAGCAGGAATATTGCATTTAAAGCCTCAGCAGAACTTTGTGTAGGGAAATCTATAGGGCCTCTCAGCCAAGGCACCCCGGCGTCGCATTGGGGATTCAGATAGCACATCCTGTTAACAGACATCCCCACAGGCCTAACATACGACTGCACAAGACCTCATGGGCCATCCAGTCCAACCCCCTGCCAAGAAGCAAGAATATTGCATTCAAAGCCTCAGCAGAACTTTGTGTAGGGAAATCTATAGGGCCTCTTAGCTGAGGCACCCCGGCATCCCGTTAGGTATTCAGATAGCATGTCCTGTTAACAGACATCCCCACAGGCCTAACGCGCGACTGCACAAGACCTCATGGGCCATCCAGTCCAACCCCCTGCCAAGAAGCAGGAAAATTGCATTCAAATCACCCCTGACAGATGGCCATCCAGCCTCTGTTTAAAAGCTTCCAAAGAAGGAGCCTCCACCACACTCTGGGGCCAAGAGTTCCACTGCTGAATAACTCTCACAGTCAGGAAGTTCTTCCTCATGTTCAGATGGAATCTCCTTTCTTGTAGTTTGAAGCCATTGTTTCATGTCCTAGTCTCCAAGGAAGCAGAAAACAAGTTTGCTCCCTCCTCCCTGTGACTTCCTCTCACATATTTCTACATGGCTATCATATCTCCTCTCAGCCTTCTCTTCTTCAGGCTGAACATGCCCAGCTCCTTAAGCCGCTCCTCATAGGGCTTGTTCTCCAGACCCTTGATCATTTTAGTCGCCCTTCTCTGAACACATTCCAGCTTGTCAATATCTCTCTTGAATTGTGGTGCCCAGAATTGGACACAATATTCCAGATGTGGTCTAACCAAAGCGGAATAGAGGGGTAGCATTACTTCCCTAGATCTAGACACTATGCTCCTCTTGATGCAGAGGCTTGTAGTTTCCAAGTTCATTCCTGCTGTGGCAGGAATATTGCATTCAAAACCACAGCAGAACTTTGTGTAGGGAAATCTATAGGGCCCCTCAGCCGAGGCACCCCGGTGTCCCGTTGGGCATTCAGATAGCACATCCTGTTAACAGACATCCCCACAGGCCTAACGCGCGACTGCACAAGACTTAATGGGCCATCCAGTCCAATCCCCTGCCAAAAAGCAGGAATATTGCATTCAAAGCGTCAGCAGAACTTTGTGTAGGGAAATCTATAGGGCCTCTCAGCCGAGGCACCCCGGTGTCCCATTGGGCATTCAGATAGCACGTCCTGTTAACAGACATCCCCACAGGCCCAACGCATGACTGCACAAGACCTCATGGGACATCCAGTCCAACCCCCTGCCAAGAAGCAGGAATATTGCATTCAAAGCGTCAGCAGAACTTTGTGTAGGGAAATCTATAGGGCCTCTCAGCTGAGGCACCCCGGTGTCCCATTGGGCATTCAGATAGCACGTCCTGTTAACAGACATCCCCACAGGCCCAACGCATGACTGCACAAGACCTCATGGGCCATCCAGTCCAACCCCCTGCCAAGAAGCAGGAATATTGCATTCAAAGCGTCAGCAGAACTTTGTGTAGGGAAATCTATAGGGCCTCTCAGCCGAGGCACCCAAGTGTCCCATTGGGCATTCAGATAGCACGTCCTGTTAACAGAAATCCCTACAGACCTAACGCTCGACTGCACAAGACCTCATGGGCCATCCAGTCCAACCCCCTGCCAAGAAGCAGGAATATTGCATTCAAAGCCTCAGCAGAACTTTGTGTAGGGAAATCTATAGGGCCTCTCAGCCGAGGCACCCCGGTGTCCCATTGGGCATTCAGATAGCACGTCCTGTTAACAGACATCCCCACAGGCCCAACGCATGACTGCACATGCAGTCATGCGTTTCATTCAGTGGGAATGAAAACGAAACCCAGCAGTTAGAAGAGAATGTTTTGGAAGTTAGCGTGATATCTCCCCACCTGGGCTTGATAATGAGGTCCGAAGAGAACAGATAGTGAGAGATAGATTTGTTTCCCAGTCTGTACGAAGGTCACAGCGTCTTCAGCAGAAAGAGGCTCAAACAGAAAAGTCAAGGGGCGTTTCTAAGAATAGCTTCTTTGGTTTAAGAGCATCCCTGCCGGGTGCTTCTTTAGGTCAAGCAACGTTCGGGACTGTGGCTGGTCTTGGCAGAATTCCTGTGTTCCATGGCCAGTAATCCCAGAGGCTTGTAGTTTCCAAGTTCATTCCTGCTGTGGCAGGAATATTGCATTCAAAACCACAGCAGAACTTTGTGTAGGGAAATCTATAGGGCCCCTCAGCCGAGGCACCCCGGTGTCCCGTTGGGCATTCAGATAGCACATCCTGTTAACAGACATCCCCACAGGCCTAACGCGCGACTGCACAAGACTTAATGGGCCATCCAGTCCAATCCCCTGCCAAAAAGCAGGAATATTGCATTCAAAGCCTCAGCAGAACTTTGTGTAGGGAAATCTATAGGGCCTCTCAGCCGAGGCACCCCGGTGTCCCATTGGGCATTCAGATAGCACGTCCTGTTAACAGACATCCCCACAGGCCCAACGCATGACTGCACAAGACCTCATGGGCCATCCAGTCCAACCCCCTGCCAAGAAGCAGGAATATTGCATTCAAAGCGTCAGCAGAACTTTGTGTAGGGAAATCTATAGGGCCTCTCAGCCGAGGCACCCAAGTGTCCCATTGGGCATTCAGATAGCACGTCCTGTTAACAGAAATCCCTACAGGCCTAACGCTCGACTGCACAAGACCTCATGGGCCATCCAGTCCAACCCCCTGCCAAGAAGCAGGAATATTGCATTCAAAGCCTCAGCAGAACGTTGTGTAGGGAAATCTATAGGGCCTCTCAGCCAAGGCACCCCGGCGTCGCATTGGGGATTCAGATAGCACATCCTGTTAACAGACATCCCCACAGGCCTAACATACGACTGCACAAGACCTCATGGGCCATCCAGTCCAACCCCCTGCCAAGAAGCAAGAATATTGCATTCAAAGCCTCAGCAGAACTTTGTGTAGGGAAATCTATAGGGCCTCTTAGCTGAGGCACCCCGGCATCCCGTTAGGTATTCAGATAGCATGTCCTGTTAACAGACATCCCCACAGGCCTAACGCGCGACTGCACAAGACCTCATGGGCCATCCAGTCCAACCCCCTGCCAAGAAGCAGGAATATTGCATTCAAAGCCTCAGCAGAACTTTGTGTAGGGAAATCTATAGGGCCTCTCAGCCAAGGCACCCCGGCGTCGCATTGGGGATTCAGATAGCACATCCTGTTAACAGACATCCCCACAGGCCTAACATACGACTGCACAAGACCTCATGGGCCATCCAGTCCAACCCCCTGCCAAGAAGCAAGAATATTGCATTCAAAGCCTCAGCAGAACTTTGTGTAGGGAAATCTATAGGGCCTCTTAGCTGAGGCACCCCGGCATCCCGTTAGGTATTCAGATAGCATGTCCTGTTAACAGACATCCCCACAGGCCTAACGCGCGACTGCACAAGACCTCATGGGCCATCCAGTCCAACCCCCTGCCAAGAAGCAGGAAAATTGCATTCAAATCACCCCTGACAGATGGCCATCCAGCCTCTGTTTAAAAGCTTCCAAAGAAGGAGCCTCCACCACACTCTGGGGCCAAGAGTTCCACTGCTGAATAACTCTCACAGTCAGGAAGTTCTTCCTCATGTTCAGATGGAATCTCCTTTCTTGTAGTTTGAAGCCATTGTTTCATGTCCTAGTCTCCAGGGAAGCAGAAAACAAGTTTGCTCCCTCCTCCCTGTGACTTCCTCTCACATATTTATACATGGCTATCATATCTCCTCTCAGCTTTCTCTTCTTCAGGCTAAACATGCCCAGTTCCTTAAGCCGCTCCTCATAGGGCTTGTTCTCCAGACCCTTGATCCTTTTAGTCGCTCTCCTCTGGACACATTCCAGCTTGTCAATATCTCCCTTCAGTTGTGGTGCCCAGAATTGGACACAATATTCCAGGTGTGGTCTAACCAAAGCAGAATAGAGCATGGGTAGCATTACTTCCCTAGATCTAGACACTATGCTCCTCTTGATGCAGGCCAAAATCCCATTGGCTTTTTTTGTCGCCACATGACATTGTTGGCTCATGTTTAACTTGTTGTCCATGACGACTCCAAGATCTTTTTCACACGTACTGCTCTCAAGCCCGGCATTGTCCCCCATTTTGTATCTTTGAATTTCGTTTTTCCTGCCAAAGTGGAGTATCTTACATTTGTCACTGTTGAACTTCATTTTGTTAGTTTTGGCCCATCTCTCTAATCTGTCAAGATCGTTTTGAATCCTGCTCCTGTCCTCTAGAGTATTGGCTATCCCTCCCAATTTGGTGTCGTCTGCAAACTTGATGATGATGCCTTCTAGCCCTTCATCTAAGTCATTAATAAAGATGCTGAACAGAACCGGGCCCAGGATGGAACCCTGCGGCACTCCGCTCGTCACTTCTTTCCAGGATGAGGAGGAAACATTGGTGAGCACCCTCTGGGTTTGTCCATTTAACCAATTACAGACCCACCTCAACGTAGTTTTGCCTCGCCCACATTGGACTAGTTTTCTTGCCAGAAGGTCATGGGGGACCTTGTCGAAGGCTTTACTGAAATCCAGGTACGCTACATCCACGGCATTCCCCGCATCTATCCAGCTTGTAACTCTATCGAAGAAAGAGATCAGATTAGTCTGGCATGACTTGTTTTTGATAAATCCATGTTGCCTATTAGCAATGACTGCATTTGTTTCTAAGTGTTTGCAGACCACTTCCTTAACAATCCAATAATTAGGCCTGGGTAACAACGGAGAGCGCTCCCTCTCGTGCTAGCTCTTAACTCAAAACACTGCTTGTACGTCAAAGCGAAACCCGGGCTGAGCAACAGCTCTTAAATCAAAACACTCTTACTTCTGGATGTTCTTAAGTTGAAGTTCCACTGTATTTTAAAGGCAAAGCTAAATATTGTTTTAATGTATCGCATACTTTGTCTGTGTGTTCTTTTTTCTTTCTTCATCATATAGATTGGATCATGTTTCTACATTTATTTTTTGCTAAGGAAAAAAAGGATAATATAGACTTGTGACATGCTGAAAGTACATATCATTTAGATCCAAGATGCTAAATAACCAAAAATATTGTGGGAAACCGGATCACATCCTCGGAAAGACAGGCAATCCCAAAAGAAATAAGGTTTTGGTTCCCACAGCAGTGAAGGTAATTGAAGCTTTCAGATGAGGTTACATAAGAACAATTATAGTTTATTCTATGTACCTCTTTTGCTTAATATATACACCTTGTGAAGGTATGAATGGCTGCAATCCTTATTTTGCCAGCCACTTGGCTGGAGACAGAAAGGAGAGAGATAACTCAAGAGGTGTTCCGTCGGATAAATTTGCAGCATTTAGTGATTAATTACAACCTTAATCATTCACTCCCATAGCCACAGGCCTGAGTTGCTATTACTCACAATATAAATACCAGCCTCTTTCTGAAAGGCAACTGAAAACACCCAAGCGGTGGAAAACTCCTTGAGGAATCACTAGGGTCGAATGATAGCTTGATGTTGTGCAGAAGGAGTGACTGCTTCACGTTCTTGGGTTGCAACTGCAACCCAAGGAGGGGCCTGGAAAATATAGCATGCCTTCCCATTGATGGGCATTGGATTTGAATGGCTTAGAAGCAGCATATTGTTAATAATAACAGTAATAATTAGGCCTGGGTAACAACGGAAAAATTTGTTTCTAAAATCGATTTGTATTTGGGGTTTTTTTTTGTTTCGATATTTAAAATAATTACAAAATTGTCCTTTTAAAAAGTTCGATATTTACGAAATTTCGTAAATGGTAAAAAATTAACGAATCGATTTCCGAAACAATAACGAATCGATTCGTTAATGGCAGACGCGACCGCGAAATATGCTAAAAAACCTCCAAAACCTTCTGAAGCTTCCCTCTCCCTCTGTTGTTGACTGTTGGTGTGATATTATAATTTTTTTTCACTAATTAAACCATAAAACTGGCCCAGACATGCGGAAATAATAACGAAACGACCTCAAAACAATAATGAAACGAATACAATATCGAAATACGAAGCATTTACAAAACGTTTTTGAAAATTCATTTTTTTAATAATTGCTCCAGAATGGTTCGTTATCGTTTTGTAATTGAAAAAATTAACGAATTATTAACGAATTACGAATTAACGAAATGAAACCGCCCAGCCCTAGTAATAATAATGTAATGCATTGCATTACTTTGTAGGCAAGAAGTCCCCATTTTAGATCCAGGTATCTCGAGCTGGAGCAGGCACAAATACTAAATTACAGAAATATAATTCTTTGCCCGTATTGATCTCAAAGGAAGAGACAAGTCATTTTAGCAAGTCCCTTCCTGCTGCAAAAAAGCTTCCAAATATATTTATTTTATTTATTTATTTCGGTTACTTCTACCCCGCCCTTCTCACCCCGAAGGGGACTCAGGGCGGCTTACAAAAGCAAGGCACAATTCGATGCCCGCATCACATAACAGCAATAAGACAAAATAACATCAATTAACAGTAAACAACAATTCTTGCATTACAACCATAAAACCAATAAAACCAATAAAACCAATACAAACTATGTTCTCCTCATTGACGGTCAGCGTTCGCTATCTCATAGTTCAAATTCCAATTCCACAATTGTCAGTCCTGTCAGTCCTAGTCGTTTGATTGTCCTTATCTAGTTGTCAGATTGCCCAAAGGCCTGGTCCCACAACTACGTCTTTACCTTCCTCCTAAAGGAGAGGAGGGATGTTGATGCCCTAATTTCCCCCGGGAGTGAGTTCCACAGGTGAGGGGCCACCACTGAGAAGGCCCTGCCCCTCGTCCCCACCAACCTCACTTGTGATAGCGGTGGGGTCGAGAGCAGCCCCCCCACCAGATGATCTCAAATTCCGGGGTGGGACATAGAGGGAGATACGTTCGGACAGATACACTGGACCGTAAACGTAAAGGGTTTTGTAGGTCAAAACCAGCACCTTGAATTGTGCTCGGAACTGAACCGGCAGCCAGTGGAGCTGACACAACAGGGGGCGGGGTGTGCTCCCTGTATGTCACTCGGGTGAGCAGTCTGGCTGCCGCTCGCTGGACCAGTTGAAGTTTCCAGACAGTCTTCAAGGGCAAACCCACGTAGAGTGCATTGCAGTAGTCTATTTGAGATGTAACAAGAGCGTGGACCACTGTGGCCAGATCAGACTTCCCAAGGTACGGGCGCAACTGGTGCACACGTTTTAGTTGTGCAAAAGCTCTCCTGGCTACCACTGAAACCTGGGGTTCCAGGCTCAGCGATGACTCCAGGATCACTCCCAAGCTGTGAACTTGCGTCTTCAGGGGGAGTGTAACCCCGTCCAGCACATGCTGTAACCCTATGCCCTGTTCGGCCTTATGACTGACCAGTAGGACCTCTGTCTTGTCTGGATTCAGTTTCAATTTGTTAGCTCTCATCCAGTCCGACACAGCAGCCAAGCACCGATTCAAGGTCTGGACAGCCTCCTTGGTGACAGGTGAGAAGGAGTGACAGATCTGGACATCATCTGCGTAGAGATAACATCTCAGTCCGAAACTCCGAATGATCTCCCTCAGCAGCTTCATGTAGATGTTAAACAACATTGGGGACAGAATTGAACCCTGTGGGACTCCACACGACAACGGCTGTGGGGCCGAACAGGTGTCACCCAGTAACACCTTCTGGGACCGTCCCTCAAGAAAGGACTGGAGCCACTGCAAAGCAGTACCCCCAAGACCCATATCTATGAGGCATCCCAGGTATTGAAGAATATTTATTTATTTATTTATTTATTTATTTATTTATTTATTTTACTGTATTTGCATACCGTCCCTCTCAGCCTTCTGGTGACTCGAGGAGGTTTGCAAGGCAAAATTCAATGCCACAAAAACACAAGTACAATTTTTAAAAGGTAGAGTTTGTCCCCTGACATGAAGTCCAGTCATGTCTGACTGGGGGGTGGCGCTCATCTCCATTTCTAAGCCAAAGAGTCAGTGTTGTCCATAGACACCTCCAAGGTCATGTGGCCGGCATGACTGCATGGAGCACCGTTTGGTCCAGATCCATCATTGTTTGAGTCCACAGTGCTCTCTGGATGTGGGTGAACTATAATTCTCAAACTCAAGGTCAATGTCCACCAAACCTTTCCAGTTTTTTCTGTTGGTCATGGGAGGCCTGTGTGCTAAGTTTGGCCCAATTCCATCATTGGTGGAGTTCAGAATGCTCTTTGATTGTAGGCAAACTACAAATCCCAGCAAAGACAATTCCCAAATGACAAAATTAGTGGATGACATAAATTGGACTGTTAGGTGTCTTGTGTCCAAATTTGGTGTCAATTCCCCCAGTGGTTTTTGTGTTCTGATGGTAGCACGAACTAACATTACATTTTTATTTATATAGATTGTCTCTCTCACTGAAAACAATGGGAAATGGCCATGCTGCAAATGTTTGTCCATGTTGGAGTTTTTCTCGTAGCAATTCTTTTCTTCTTTACCCACCATCCCTATCCAAGATGGGAATTTCAGCCTCATAGAAGGAGTCATTTTGGAAATGGTTATGCGAAGGGAAAGCATCTAAGTCATCTCTTCCTCCAAGCCTGGAGGCTCATTGGAAAATTTCTGCTCAATCTCACAGCCCAAAGGTGTGTCCCTGGGAATACAGGATGGTGCTCTGCATTAACTAATTAACAAGTGTAATTGCTCGTCCCATTATGTATTCGATTCTGTACACATATATTTTAAAGAATGTCACAACTAAACGTTAACACCCATTGGTTTTAGAGGTATGGAAAATACACCAAAGAAGCAAATCACTCATAAACATGGTGGCATGGATTTGGAAGAATACGTTCATTACACTGCCTACCTCATTGTTCTACATTAGCTCCTAATCTGACAGTGTTTGGAATATTGTACAGACTTACATAAGTAGAATCATAGAATCTTAGAATCAAAGAGTTGGAAGAGACCTCATGGGCCATCCAGTCCAACCCCCTGCCAAGAAGCAGGAATATTGCATTCAAATCACCCCTGACAGATGGCCATCCTGCCTCTGTTTAAAAGCTTCCAAAGAAGGAGCCTCCACCACACTCCGGGGCAGAGAGTTCCACTGCTGAATGGCTCTCACAGTCAGGAAGTTCTTCCTCATGTTCAGATGGAATCTCCTCTCTTGTAGTTTGAAGCCATTGTCCCATTGCGTCCTAGTCTCCAGGGAAGCAGAAAACAAGCTTGCTCCCTCCTCCCTGTGGCTTCCTCTCACATATTTATACATGGCTATCATATCCCCTCTCAGCCTTCTCTTCTTCAGGCTAAACATGCCCAGCTCCTTAAGCCGCTCCTCATAGGGCTTGTTCTCCAGACCTTTTATCATTTTAGTCACTCTCCTCTGGACACATTCCAGCTTGTCAATATCTCTCTTGAATTGTGGTGCCCAGAATTGGACACAATATTCCAGGTGTGGTCTAGAAATGTGCAATTTGGAAAAAAAAAATCCATACTGTTTTTGGTGCCGATTTTCAGTTGGTCCATGTATTTTTTTTTGGGAACTTCCCAGAATTGTGAGGGGGGAAATACCTTTTTTCATTCCATCAGCCGGAAGTACCATTTTTGTTCCTGGAAGATCTGGTCCATTGGCGGCAATGGGGCAACTTCTGAGGCTCCCCTTTCAGTTATTTTTAGGGCTATCGGGATGAAAATTGTCATAATTAGAGGACACATTTACAACTGCAAGCCTCCCAGATTTCAGAACATTTGGGTCATCCACTGATTTTTAGGAAATTGTTAAACTTTTTTTTTGGGGGGGGGGGGAGGAAGGTGCAGGACATAGTAAAGAAACAATAAGACAGATAGGGTTGGGGAGGGATTGAAATATTAGGATTCTTCCAGTGAGGATTCAAGGGAGTCAGGCTATCCCCTCCCTTTCACTAAGCCATCCCCAAAAGGTTAAAAAATATTTAAACTAACACCCCCAAAAATGTCCTTTCACAGCCCCGCCCCCAAACGCATCCCCACCTCCCTGATGAAATAGTAAAAAAAAAGACTGAAAGATATTAAATTAAGAAAAATGTAATCAAAATGGTCAAGAAAAAGATTGGAATTGAGTCAAAAAAGTGATCCTAAGAAGTGACAGCACTGAGATAGAACACAGAGCTAGGTATTCTAGCACACAATATATATCTCTCTCAAATGTCAGGATGCCACAGGAAAATGTAGGATCTTAGCCTGGTATATTTAGAGTAGTTTGGCAGAACTCAGGGGTTTTTCACCCCTTAGCCTTGACTGAACCAATCAAGAAAGCAAATCATATGTCTTTACATGTGATTTGCTTTCTTGATTGGTTCAATCAAGGCTAAGGGGGAAAAAACCCCTGAGTGCATGTGGCTGCTGTCACAGCACAGCTGAAAGCAACCAGAAACAATCAATTTCAGCCACCATGTGGTTTGTTTCAGCCAAGTCAATTCAAGCCCCATTGCCCGTCCTGATTCCCTTCCCTTCCTTTCCCTCCCACGTCAGTCTTAAGCGAGAGAAGCGGTTTTAACCAGTGTGGATGGATCCATGTCAGTCTAAACCAGTGTGGATGGATTCCCTTCCTTTCCTTTCCTTCCCACATCAGTTGAAACCAGTATGGATGGATTCCCTACCTTTCCTTTCCCTCCCATGTCAGTTGAAACCAGTGTGGATGGCTTCCCTTCCTTTCCTTTCCCTCCCGTATCAGTTGAAACCAGTGTTGATGGATTCCCTTCCTTTCTTTTCCCTCCCGCATCAGTTGAAACCAGTGTGGATGAATTCACTCCATTCCATTTCCTCCTGCGTCAGTTTAAACCAGTGTGGATGGGTTCCTTTTCTTTCCCTCCCGCATCAGTTTAAACCAGTGTGGATGGATTCTCTTCCTTTCCTTTCCCTCCCGCATCAATTTAAACCAGTGTGGATGGATACTCTTCCTTTCCTTTCCCTCCTGCATCCATTTAAACCAGTGTGGATGGATTCCTTTTCTTTCCCTCCTGCATCAATTTAAACCAGTGTGGATAGATTCCTTTCCTTTCCCTCCTGCAGCAGTTTAAACCAGTGTGGATGGATTCTCTTCCTTTCCTTTCCCTCCTGCATCCATTTAAACCAGTGTGGATGGATTCCTTTTCTTTCCCTCCCACATCAATTTAAACCAGTGTGGATGGATTCCTTTCCTTTCCCTCCTGCATCAGTTTAAACCAGTGTGGATGGATACTCTTCCTTTCCTTTCCCTCCCGCATCAATTTAAACCAGTGTGGATGGATTCTCTTTCTTTCCTTTCCCTCCTGCATCAGTTTAAACCAGTGTGGATGGATTCTCTTTCTTTCCTTTCCCTCTCGCATCAATTTAAACCAGTGTGGATGGATTTCTTTCCTTTCCCTCCTGCATCAGTTTAAACCAGTGTGGATGGATTCTCTTTCTTTCCTTTCCCTCCTGCATCAGTTTAAACCAGTGTGGATGGATTCTCTTTCTTTCCTTTCCCTCCTGCATCAGTTTAAACCAGTGTGGATGGATTCCTTTCCTTCCCCTCCCGCATCAATTTAAACCAGTGTGGATGGATTCTCTTCCTTTCCTTTCTCTCCTGCATCAGTTTAAACCAGTGTGGATGGATTCTCTTTCTTTCCTTTCCCTCTCGCATCAATTTAAACTAGTGTGGATGGATTCCTTTCCTTTCCCTCCTGCATCAGTTTAAACCAGTGTGGATGGATTTCCTTCTTTTCCTTTCCCTCTCGCGTCAGTCTTAAGTGAGAGAAGTGGTTTTAACCAGAGTGGGTGGATTTCTTCCCTTTGCTTCCCCCTCCCGTTTCTGGAATAAAACAACTACTTTCAAAGTAAAGACCACCCAATAAAACAGGAAATAACACTTTGAAACCATTAAAGAAGGATTCGGAAGTCTCAGAAGTTTTGCAAAGTTTTGAACATTTTTTTCTGTGAAAATAGGAATTGACTTTAGATCCGAACCACCAGTGCCCCCTACATCCAAAACAGCTTTTGAACCTCTTTTATTTTGATCAAAAAAGCCTAGTAGTGACCCTTAAAAAGTACTATGCATTTGCAGGATTGTAATCTCTGGTCCATTTAGAGAGACCGAGATCAGAATCCCATTGATGCCTTATGCAATCATAACCTTTAGATATACCAGCATTGGCACTTCCTCAGTTGTTGTGTAAGGATGAACCCAGCTTCTCCTTGAGCAACACTTTGCACCACGGTCAACTGGATGGCTCTCAGATTTGACTCAGTCCTCTAGAACTGACTGGCAATTGAGTTGTGCCCAGATCTTGTTCAGCTGCCTGTTTACAATTTGGGGAAGAATGTGCACTCTTCACCTTTGATCAGAAAGGTTCTATTGCTTCCCAAGTTCTACAAAGGTAGACTTACAACAACTCAATGCTCTTCTGAGTCCCCTTCAGGGTGAGAAGGGCAGCATATAAATGCAATAAATAAATAAATAAATAAATAAATAAATAAATAAATAAATTCAATGTCCAGTCACTGAACAAGGGAGCAGAACTGTGTCCAAGAGATGTATGACTTCCTGCAAAGTCAAAATTTCTGAGATTGGCCTTGCAGGTCCCTAAATGCGTTTCTAATGCCACCCTGCGACTAGAGACGGGCTTTATGAGGGTGGAGGCCAGGGTGTGGGTGGCCATACTCAACCTCTGGCTCAGACTATCCCATGCACCTTTTGGTCTTGCCCCACTAACCATGAAGGATGACTTCCAATCCACATGGAAGCAGGCGGTAGCATCCAAAATCTCCTCATTGGGATTTTCCCCAGGTCTACTATTCGCTATGGATTACAATCAAGCCAAAGCACTCATTAAATGTATCACAGACACAGAGCGCCAACTAGATCTGGCCTCGGTTCCAACCTTCCTTATCAATGAAGACAGCAGATATCATGCCTCCCTTATGGCATATTTAACAAACTTAGAGGTTCCTATTCATTGAAGGGCTTTCACCCTGGCTCGATGCCACGCTCTCCCATCAGCTGTACTCGAAGGCCGCTACCGGAAGATCTCTTTCCCAGAGAGACTCTGCCCCTGTGACTCGGGTCATATAGAAACAATAGAACATGTGCTCCTTCAGTGCCCGTTCTACAGAGATATCCGTGCCAGGCTTATCTTACCTCTGTTATACAAGCACCCAGGCTATTCAGGACAATTTTATACCTCCATGCTACCTGCAGATAATAATTCAGTGACAACCTACAATGTTGCAAAGTTCTGTGCAGCAGCATACAAAATCCGTCAGGGAACGACTAGTCCCAAAAGTTAACTGTGTGTCCAGTAATCTTCTTCTCTGAATCTGCAATTTGGTGATGGATCTGGGCATGGTATGTTTTTACCCTGTTTCCCCTTCCACTCCCTCACCCATATTGTGCTTCAGTAATTATATTTATATTTTTAATGTACCAAACATGCCAAGTTTGTATGAAATGTGACTATTTCCTGTTCTGGTCAATGACCGAAATAAATGATTTGATTTGATTTGACTTCCTGCACAATCCAAGGAATCATAGAATCAAAGAGTTGGAAGAGACCTCATGGGCCATCCAGTCCAACCCCCTGCCAAGAAGCAGGAATGCTGCATTCAAATCACCCCTGGCAGATGGCCATCCAGCCTCTGTTTAAAAGCTTCCAAAGAAGGAGCCTCC